>NC_133787.1:199943-219370 GCF_003597395.2 Chelonoidis abingdonii | reverse complement strand
CTCAGCATCCTCTGCAAAGCAGTTCTGCACTGACCACAGACAAATCTGTGTCACACTGGAGAGCAGTGCTCAGAAGCTACAGAAACTTGGCAGCGTTGGCACAGAATTTCAGTCAAGCTTCTTGAAGACTTTAAATCCAGACCATTTGCTCTTGGTTTGTCCAACCTAGTTCTCAGTGTCCCCAGGGCTTGACCACCATGTCCGATCTTCCTCACCAAACTTGGAAGTCAAATGACTATCAGGGCATGTTCTGATTCAGTGTCTGACAGTAGCATTGAGCTGCTAAAAGACACTTGGCCAAATGCTGGGTCTCAGTTACACCCCCAAATAGCCAGAGTAACTCCAGTGAGGTCAGGCAAGTTCCTTGGGACTGACCCTAGTGGAACAGAGCAGAATGTTGCACAGTCTGGTGGTCACAGTGTGGTGGTCACTCTGTGGTCAGTATATGGTCACTGTCCTGGAAACAGCGGTGCTAGTTTCAGGAACAATAACCCATTAGGGAAAGGACTAAATACAATCTTCTCCGATGAGACTTGCCCTGCCTCAGCCTCCCTGCACCAATCGGTGTCTCCTCTGAGAGACGCCTTTCCTGCCCACTTTCCAAGCCTCTCCCTGGGGAGGGCAAGAGGTGGCCAAGCAAGGAAGGTCTGATTTCTCTTTCTGAATCTGCAGATGTGCCATTGAGCTGTGGAAGGCCTTAGGAGAAGAACCACAGCTCCCCAGGGAGGTGCTGCAGCAGCTGCTGGACAAGCTCCAGCAGAGATGCAGGGAGGAGAAGAGCGGCAATGTGTCTCTGGCTGTAAGTGAGATTTGAGATGTCACTTTGAGAACCTGCCACTGCAGGGAGGATGGTGCATCTGGGTGTGTGTACGGGAGCTTCACCCCTTCTTAGTTTCAGGCCACGGCTCCACTACACAATGAAGCCGATCTGCATTACCTTGGCTTACAGCCGCCACAGCAATTCCATCCCTTGTGTGTGTCTTCACTTTGCTGCTTGTGTCGGCAGTGCACGTCCTCACCAGAAGCGCTCGTCTCGATTGTACGGTCAGGGTGGGGCATTGTGGGAAGGCTCCTGAAAGCCAGTTGACGTACGCGATGTTGTGTCTACACTGACACTGCATCGACGTAACTGCATCAATCTGGACTCTCTGCCAATTGTGGAGGTGGAGTTCTGAATTTGGCACCAAGGGGCAGTTCTGCCGATGGGAAGGAAAATCCATAGTTAGGGTGATGCTGGGTGAGGGGCCTTGGGTTGACATAACTCTGTAATGCAGACCAGGCCTTAGTGCGTCCTGGCCACCTCCTAGCAAACCCAAGAGGTGTAAATAAAGTTTCACCCAGGAAAAGTTACGGATCTGAAGTGGTTTATCTGCTGGTACCCTGGCCCTGTTGTCTTCCGCTCTAGGTGGCACTTTAGTGAGCAGGTGCAGTCTGGATTTCCGGTGTCTCTTGCAAGATCCAGTCGGCTCTCTCGTTGTGACTGAAATCTTCCCAGCACTGGATCATGAGATGTCTGCCACTTTGACTGGGCCAGAAACACTGGGCTATGAGAATAGATTCTCCTCAGGGGTTTCAGCCGCCAGTCACGGCTGAAATCCAACAGCACAGGTCTGCACCTTATGGAAATAATGGGAATTAACCTTCATCCAGACTCTTCGACCCCGTAGGGCTTCATCCTGCTTCCGTTCCAGAATGGGTAGGTTCAGAGCCTCCAAATTCTCCTCCCCCTCAGCAAGCCAATCTCTTTTCTATAGGCTGGGGAGAAATGAGACATACAAAAGGACAAAGCGAGTGTCAATGGGGCAGTGGCAGATTGGATAGCTGAGTGAAAATTTGTCCCCACTCCAGGCAATGAGGGACCATTACGAGGTCCTTTTCCTATGGGGATACGAGAAGCCATCCTGCAAATGTATCCCCAGATGCTCATCCTCTCCTCAGGCAAGTTGCAGTGTGTCATGATCTGCACGTTGCCAGGACCTACATGGCCAGCACCACTCCACCCCAAGGAGGATCCAGCTGCCTCAATTTCCTAAGGTAAAGGCTGAAAGGATAAGGAAAACAAGATTGCTTCTGCTAAACACATGTGGTCTCTTCATGGCCATTCATTTCTTCGGGTGCTGGAGTTAGCCCAGGCTCAGTTCGGTGCAGGTCTCTCTGGAGGGAAAAGGGCTGAGAGCCGTGTGTTCTTGTGAGTCACACTCGCTCATCTGACTCCGTCCACAGGCCAGTTGCTTGCACTACACAGTCAGGCAGCAATCATGTTTGTGCAGCCATCCACATGTGCCACCTGCCAAAGTGTCGGTGCTTTTATCAGTGCCTGCTGAGCAAATCTGTGGGCCTCCGTCCCAGAACGTGGACAGAGCCACACGAGCAGCACATGGGGCCAGGCACGCAGGATGTCAGTCTCACAGGTAGACAGGAGGAAGGGGGACCGGTTCAGCTAGTTCTGTGGGCACAGTTCGGGGCCTCCATCTACATGGGAAAAAGAGAGCGCCAGAAGACACAGCTTTGCTCACCTACACCAAGTAAGGATCCGGCCCCACATGCCTGCTTGAGTCCTGTTACCTGCCACAATAAAGAATCAAGTAGTAAACTGCATTGAGTGATGACACCAACCATCTTAAAAAGCTACAGTGTCACTAACCGGTTACAAACTCAATGAACTTGCAGTGTCCACAGGGCCCATTGGGCAGGGAAGCACCATATCATTACACTGGATCTATCCTCGGGGAGGCTAGCTCCTGCTGACCATGCTGTGTGTGCCAGGGCTTGTGCAGATTTGCCGTGCTTGGGGCTGATCTCGTTGCTTGACACTGGTATTTTTTTGTCATTAGCACGTCAGTGGAGGCTGTCAACACTCTTTTTTCCATTCCTGGATACTGGAAGTAATTTGCCAGCATCCAGTTTCAGCAGGGCTGGGAAATGATAGCCTCTCGCAATTACTACTCGCACGGTGTTGGCATGATTGCAAAGTAGGAGCCGGAAGTTTCCCTATGAAATAGTCCTCTGTTCCAGGCTGCCATCTCAGCCCAGCAACTAGAGAGGAACTCTCTCTCCCCTTTGATAACCACAAGGGACTTTCTGTTCCATCTTTCAGAGCCATGATCGAGTTTGAGAACCCTCAGCTCCCTGCAGTTTTCAGAGAGGCCGTCACCATTGTCCAAAGGGAGGAGGAGGAGCAGAGAAATATTGCCATGACTTTCTGCACTGAGGTGAGATTCAGTAGTTGACAGGCACAAGTGGGCTTTCTGGAGAGGAGCTCAGGCCAGTAAGCTCTGGGGCACATTGTCAGCAGCTCAGGAGCCTTACAGCCAGCTAGCTCCTCTCCGCACATGGATGGTCATGGGGCATGGTACAGAGACGGAGGGAGAGACAGGATGAGATCGCTCCTGGCTGGGTGTGCCTAGATAGGATCATATGACTAGAGGAGATTTTTCTCCAGTGCCCCAAAGCCATGCTTCTCTCCTCACCTTTTCCTGGGCTTCTGCTTTTCTTCTGCCCCAGGGGTCGCTCCATGGCATTCAGTGGGGCTGAATTCCCTGTCCCTGGGGTGTATTGTGCTTCTGCAGAGTCTAAGTTCTGGGAATGACACAACTGAAAGGCGCGACCTGGCTCCATGCACAGCCGAGACTTATATGTTCAGGATAAGAGACCATATTGTAGGATGATGGTGTCCAGGAATCAGTTACCCCCACTTTGGTTAGACTTCTGCTTCCCTTTCAACCGCATAGCTTGATTTGGTCTTTCCAGTTTCTCGCAGACAGGCTGTCCCATTGAGACATACTCGACAATCGAGCTCCTCAGGACGGCAGGACCAAGTTAATTCCCATTGTACATCAGTTCGTTGCGGCCTGCTGCGTTTGTGCCTCCAGCCAAAAGGCTGAGGTGGTGGACTGCGCAGCGCATCGAGGACGCCAATAGGTCTATCTTTTTGATAGCTCCGTGCGTGAGGCGAGATCCCACACAGCCTTGTTGTTTTAACCCAGCACTCACAATGTTGGAGGCTTTCCGCAGCGAAATCAAGACCACGTGGTCCCTGCTCCGTAGAGCCTGACCCGGACTGCCAGATGTGATGCACGGAGGAGGGTGAGCAAAGACAAGGTTACGGAGCAGCTGGCACAGGTGACGGGAGTGACACTTTGCCATTGGGGCATATAGCCAGCTGGGGTTTCATAGTGGGCGTGGGATGGAGCAGCATATGCCCGGCTGTCGACCAGATAGTATGAGTGCCTTCTTCATTGCTGCAGGGCAATCGTTACGGCCAGCTCGTGTTTCATGGACATGTTGGCTGTGACATTGGATGGAGGCGTGTCCTGGGGGCCATGCATCAGTGGGACATCTACTCCTGGATGGGGAGGTTGGCTCATTCTCCCAGGCTGTGCAGTCTGCTTCGCCATTCATTGAACATTAAGGCTGGGAACAAAGAGAACCCCATTCGCCATCCGGCCTTGTCTTTGGTGCCTTGTCCACTCCTCGCGCATCCCTTTCTCCTGCCTAGCCTGCCATGGAGCCTCCAAGGGGTGCCCTTGCATCGGTGGGGAATCTGCTGTTCCGCCACCCTCGTTCCAGAGCTCTCGCCGCAAACTCAGCCTCAGCCCATGCGCCCGCCTGCTGTGCCTGGCCTGGGGAGCGTGCTGCACTGGGCATGACAAGTGTCTGGAGAACACCGGCCCCAAAGACGGTGGAGATTCTCCGCAGGGAAGAGGGTGGCTTGGAATGCCCAGCTCTCAGAGGGCACGCGAAGAGGCAAAGACTGCGTCATAAAAAATAGTTAAGGGTTAATTCTCTACTTTACCTGTAAAGATATAGACAGGACAACCAGGACCCCGAGACAACAGGAACAAATTTTTCAATTCAAGGGAGGGACGTTTTGGGTGTGGGTCTTTTTGTTCTGTGTCTCTGTTGACTCTTAGCTACATGAGGGGGGTTGCGCCCGTCTCTTACGGGCTTCTAGATCTCTGTTTCCAGTGTGTAGTACAGGTAGAGAGAGCCATATAGGTTTTATATCTGTTTGGTGTGATTTGTCTCTCGCGCTCTCTCGCTCTCTAATGGAGATGTTTTTCGGATAAGGCTGGTTTATTCGGAGTTTTTATAGAGCAAAGTACCCGTGTGAATATTTGCATCGACATCTGATTACAGGAGACCAGTTTTATTCTTTCTTTGGCTGTTTTATTAAAAGAGCTTCTTTTAGAGCTGATTTAATTTTGTCTCTGAATTAAAGGTGCTGAGACCGAGGGAGGGGAAATGCTGCTTTTGTTGATTTACTAAGTTTGAGATTTGCGAGTAGCCTCTGGGTGAGGGGAGAGAAGACTGGATCTCTCTGTGTTTGTGTTTTCAAGGGATTGAACAGGGGGTAATCTCCTAGTGTACAGGAGGAGGGGAAGCTCTGGGGAGGGAGGGTAAGGAGGGGGGGAAGGGAAGTGGTTAGTTGTCCCTTTGTGTGGGATCGGAGGGCAGTCTGAGTTTGGAGGTCCCCAGGGTATGGTTGGGCGAGACGGCGCACGTCAGGCTCACCATAGAGAACCTGGGTTTGGTGCAGCGCTATCAGATCTAAGCTGGTAATTAAGTTAGAGGAATTCATTGACGTACTCAAATTTGGACGCAAGTTCAGATTTGGAGACAAATCTATTGCCTTATGGGACACATGCTGTGTTTTGTAGCCGCACTTTCCGCAAGGCTCCAGCGTTTGCTCTCCCTTCCCCAGACTGCGTCTCCAGCCGCCTTCCCGTCCTTTCCCTCATCTTTCCAAGGCTCGAGGATTCCTGTGCTCTCCAGACACATTGTGTCTAGGACACCAATCGGCGCACTGCCTGACTGTCTACGCCCTCTTCTGCCACAAGATGTCTTTATGACGCTCCTACGGTGGCCCACTGCACCCCAGACAGTCAGTTAAACAAGCGGGAATGAGCAGCAGGTGCAGATTAGGACTCGCGGCATTTCGTCTGATCCTGCCGGGCTTTAACCGGGTTCCCCCTCCCTGTGTCTCATTATGCCAAGGAGAGGGGGCACGTGTGCGCGACCAGTCCTTATTACATGCTGGCAACTGGTCACAGCGTGAAGAGACAGAAAACCTCGTGCAGCAGGAATGATCAACTGCTTGCTCCGCTGCTGCTGCACCTTGAGACCGATCTGAGCGCGAACTGGTAAGTGCCACGCTCATTATGCCTTAAGGGCAAGAGCCTAATCCCTGGGGGCCCCACTCCATATAACTGACCAGAGCCCTTGCCAGTAGAGTCTGCCCCCCTGCATTCACTCCATGCTAGAGCTTAGTGCTCCCATTCTCCGCAAACGCACAATTGGCAAGAAAAACCTTCTTCTTGGAAGAGCCTGACCTTTCCTGCAAGAGAGGCCTCAGCCTTTGGGCACTGCTGATCCAAGCTTACCTAACAAGCACGCAAAGAAAAGGGAGCATTAGAATCTGGAAGTGCCTTCCGTTCAGGGAGCTGATATCTGCCCACAGCCATTGTGAAAGTGGTGCGCTGCCTGATTATATCCCTGAGTCCTGGAGAATTCTCAGTCCCAGCGTCCCACATTCACCAGAACGTTGCGCTCCTTTGTTGGCCAATGGGTGTGGAGGGAAGCCTGATCTGGGGGCCCCTTCGGTCCGACTCTTTGGGATCCCAAAGCTGACTCACGCTCTCATGCAGTCTCTTTGCGCCTAAGGACCAAGCTGTGGAGATCTCTTCTGAATCTTTCCAGGGCCGTCCATAGAGGGGCGCAGGGCCTGGGACAACACCACCTACTCTGCCCTAAGCCCCACCCCCACGCCATCGCTTCCCCCATGCCCTACCCCACCTCTTCCCACCCCTGCTCCATCCCCTGCCCCATCTCTAGTCCTCCTCTTCCCACAAGCCCCCACCCACTCATTTCCCCAATGACGCTGGGAGCTGGCGAGGTGGCGCATAGCGTAGCGGGGCCGGGAGTACTGCTGCTGGCCCCAGCATGGCCCAGGTCCTGCATCCCCGGAAGTGCAGGGCCCTGGGGAACCGCCCCAAACCATCCAAAGACAGGACGGCTCTGGCTCTTTCCAGCCAATTCCCTCTCCTGAGCACACTCTTGTCTACAACAAATGATAGGAATCTCTACTAGCAGGAAAAGCAGGACAACAAGGGATGGGGAAGGTTCCATGTCCCCCAGACTGTCCGTCTCTCAGTCAGAACCCCCTTGGTCTCCCCTTCTCTTGCAGAGATGCAAACTGACGCTCTTCCGCTGCGCAGTCTATCTCAGGTGGGCTCATTTGAAGACGCTGTTCCGCAGCATGGCCTGGGATGGCTCCACACAGCTCCTGAAGTGTGCCTGGAAGTGCTTGGTAGGTCAATACCTTGTGCCTTCAGAGTGGGGAATGGAGACTTGAGGGAGACCTTTCTAACCCTATACCCTGAGGATCCATTCGCTTCCGGCGGGTGGCAGGACTCGATTCCAGCCTCTCTGCTGGTTCATTTCTGCAGGAGTTACAGATATCCCTTCACATTTTTGAAATTTTTCTCCACAACTGTCAGACCTGCAAACTTTTCTCTCTTAAAATGAAAGCTGAGGTTCTGGAGAACACACTAGTAACTCCAGAGAGGTGCTGCTGTGGCGCATGGGCTGACTGGCTGTTGCCATGCCCTGGCTCTATGCTTTGGCTTCCCTGGACTAGTCCTTGTGGGAAGAACATGTCATTTGTATATTGTGCCTTTCTTCCTTCTTTCTTCGTAGATGCAGAACAACAAGAGCCACATCCCCAAATTCCTCTTCCAGCCCTTAGACTACCTGGAAAGCTCACAGACAACAATCAGACATTCTGCAGCCCTCTTCATTGGTAAGCAGAGCAACTTCACTCCAGCTTTTTTGAACTGCTTCCTTCAAACCCTTTTCTCGACTGCTGCTCTCTTCCCTCCGACAGCCCCAAAATAGCCTGAAAGTGTGTGTGTGTGTGTGTGTGTGTGTGTGTGAGAGAGAGAGAGAGAGAGAGAGAGAATTAACATGACTTCCAAGATGAAGGGAGCATCTTAGCTGCATCGACTGCACCAACTTCCCCTGCCCACAACTCCTCTTTGGCTGCACCTAAGGGAAACCAGCATAATGTGAATTCAATCTCCTTTGGAAATCAGTCTCTCAGTGACTTCTGGCCTTCTGATGCTTTATCTAATGTGCTTTGTGAAGAGATGTAAGGAATGTATTTAATTTCCCAAGGGCTGTCCTGGGAGAATGGCTGCATCTTTAGCAGTTTTCAGTGAAGGATTTGAAAAGTAATGAGATTCGTTGTCTGTCTAGGAAATACTATCCAGCATTACTGCGACTTGTTGTCTGAAACAGTGAATGAAGGTGGCATCTCCTGCCTGTATGAAGGTAAGGAAATACCTCTGTGTGTTTGTGCCTCTATGGGAAGTACAGGGGTGCAGCACAGGGCCTAAACACACCCTGGGTTTGAATGTGGCCCTCTCTGTCTCAGGACAATGTTTAAGGAAGAAGGAAGTCAGGCGAGCTTTCATCGAGGTGCCCCAATATGTGTACGGGAGCAGGGGAATTCCATCCCTAGCTCCTAAGAATAGACGTAGGCTTAGAGCGGTGTGGGGAGACTGTCTTCACAGAGGTCAGAACGTCTCTAAAGGAAGGCCTGACAGAACTGAAAAGGACTGTTGTTATTATTAAGGGTGATGATGATGATGACAATAACCCTCTTTAGGGAAAAGATTCATCACTTGCTCTCCCCGTAATGGAGAGATTTCAGGGCAGGGAACCACTCAGAACTTGCTTATCAGCTCTTAGGAAATCCCCTGAGTGCACATTGGAAACATCTTTCCCTGTGACCTCTTAAGGAAGGAAGGCCCAGGGCCACAAAGGATTTCAGTAGACGTCAGGAGTCTAAATCCCTTTGCGGATCTGTGCGTAAATGTTGGATGATTTCACACCTCTGCTGCTGTCACTTTTCTGTTCCATCTCAAGAACAGTTGCCCCCACCTGCCTGTGTTTTAGTGTGTGGTCGTGTGTGTGGACGTGTGTATGCTGAGGAGGGGGAAGTTACGCACAGAATGGGGCCTCCTTCTGTCCAGGGCTATTTTAGGAGTAGCAGAGTTGTTGTTTCTGTGCCCCCAGACTCTTGGGTAGCTAATAGCATGTGGCAATGGCCCATCTGAAGGGGAGGTTTCCTAGGCCCCAGTCGCATCAGCTCCATGGGGCTTTCAAACCCCTTTCCTCTTTCTTTCAGCTTTTCAGGAAGTGCCTTTGACATCTGACAGGACCACAGGGCGCATCCTCCATAGATATTACAAATGGCTGCAGAAGCTTGGAAATCTCGTGTCTGGTTCCGCATTCGACTAGGGAACCGGGACCGACACAGAAGACCTGTCTGTCCTGCTAGGTTCCTCCAACGGTGTCTTTGGAACAGGGACTGAACAGGAGGTGGATATTGGCAGATGACAGAAAATTATGTAGGTCAGTGAGGCATAGAAAGAAGACTTTGAAGAAGTTGAAAGGGATCTAATAAAGCCATGTGACTGGGCAGCACAATGGCAGATGAAAACCGGAGCTGACAAAAGCAGGGCCACACGCATGGAAAGCAGTGAGGTGAACGACTCCTCCATATCGCTGGTGTCAGACACCCAAAGCACAGATGGTTGGGCCCAGTGGCTGGAGCAGGGGTGGTGGGGCCTAGTGGTCAGGGTGGTAGAGGTCGAGCCGAGGGTTGGAGCCGGAGTCAGGAGTGAAAGAGCAGGATTGGAAGAGGCTAGGAGTAGGGCAGGGTGGGATTAAGGATTCCTGGCCAATGGGAGCAGCGGGAGGCGGAGCCTACAGGCAAGAGCAGCTCCCGGGACAGAGGTTCCCAGTGCGGTGCTCGTCGCGGAGTCGCGGCTGGGGGGAGAGGAATGGCAGCGCACGGAGCTGCCTCACCCCACCCCAGCCAGGCAGAGCCAGCCCGGCTGGAACGCAGCACACAGGGGCTTTAGTGGCTGTGCCACGGGGCCCACCTTAGCCCTACTCCTTCCATGAGTGCAGCACTGCCCCACTTCTGCCCCAGCCCCACACACGCTTACAGGGCAGAACCCTGCAGCTGAGCTCTGAAATCTCTCTCACTGCAGTGAAGTTACTGCAGAGTCAGGACAACCCCACCTTTGGGCTCCATGTCTGACATCTCACCCCACTGCACAGAGCCCCACATTCACAGAGCTTCTCGCATGTGATTCCCTCAGTCATCAGAGCCAGGCAGAGAGAGGAGAAATTCTCCCAGACTCCCTTTATCCATTGCCAGCCCACAGGGGAGCGGAGGTTGCGGGGGGTTGGGGGCTCTCTTGAAGCAATGCCAGCTCTCAGGGAAGTTGCAAATGAGCATTACCAAAGTGCAGTGGTTTTGTGCTGTGGAAAAAACTACTCGGCTTGAAGGTTTGGTTCTTCTGATTTGTGTTCCTGCCCTTTCTCCCTCTTACAGACATCGAGAGGCTAACAGGAGCCAAATGAGCCCACCACTGATCACATCTCTTGGGAGACGCCAATGCAGCTGTTGCATGGGAAGGAGGAGAGAGAAGAGGCAGAGCAGGATGTGCTGGGGTGCACCAGCCACACATAAGCCCACAGTCTAGGCGGAGGAAGCCAAGCCCCTCCCCAGCCCTGCCGGACATGCTGCAAACTGGAGCACCAGTGTGAAGGGAGCAGCAGCTCAGCTCAGTCTAGGCAGATGCCAAAAATGGAGGATGCACATTGTAGGTTCCAGTCCAGAAGCAGCTGAAGCCCCTGACTGCAGAGCCCTGAAGTGCTGAGACCCAACCCCATCCCCCCATCCAGTCGTGCAAGGAAGCTTGGAGTCTCTGGGAGTTTCCCATGCCCGGAACCCAGAGACCTCCAGCCCGTGGCCTAGAGACATCTCGTAGGAAGTAACCTGGGAGAACTCGCCATTGTCATGCTGAGTGACATCAGATGTTCTGCTTGGATCCCCACTGACTCAATGCCAAAGACATTGGCCATGGACAAGGCCCTGGGCTAGGACCCAGGGGAGTAAGGAGGGTCCGGGTCCCCCTGCCCTGGCCGCCGTCCATCCTTGGGTGGCAGCCCACCTCCCCAATGTGCCACTAGACTGCACAGCCCCATGAAGAGGGCGGCCAACTTGTCTCTGAACTCTCAGCAAAACAGCCCTGCGCTGAAGGGCAGCGATATTGACTCTGGCCGTTGGGCCACACAGCACTGAGGGAGAGAGCAGCCATATTGTCTGTAGCCATCGGGCCACACAGGCAAGAGAGACAGGATAGCAACACAGACACTGATCTCTGGGCCACAAAGCCTGACAGAGCGGGCGGCTGAATGGACTCTGGTCTCTGGCCCCACAGCCCCGATGGAGAGGGCGGCCGCACGGACTCTGGTGTCTGGGCCACACTGCCCCAACGGAGACTCGGAGGCGGCCATACGGACTCTGGTCGTTGGCCACACAGCCCTGCCAGACAGGGCGGCCGCACAGACTCTGGTCTCTTGTCTACACAGCCCCAACGGAGAGGGCAGTCACATGGACTCTGGTTGTTGGGCCACTCAGCCCCCGCCAGAGAGGGCGGCCGCACGGACTCTGGTCGTTGGGCCACACAGCCCCGCCAGAGAGGGCGGCTGCACGGACTCTGGTCGTTGGCCACACAGCCCGATAGAAAGGGCGGCTGAATGGACTCTGGTCTCTGGCCCATAGCCCCAATGGAGAGGGCGGCCGCACGGACTCTGGTCTTCTCTGCACAGCCCCATAGAGCGGCGCGGCCGCACTTGGAGGGTCGTTGGGACCCACAGCCCCGACGGAGAGGGCGGCTGCACGGACTGGTCGTTGGGCCGCACAGCCCCGACGGAGAGGGCGGCCGCACGGACTCTGGTCGTTGGGCCGCCGCACAGCCCGCACGGAGAGGGCGGCCGCACGGAGGGCTGAGGGAGAGAGCAGCCATATTGTCTGTAGCCATCGGGCCACACAGGTGTGAGAGACAGGATAGCGGCACGGACTCTGGTCTCTGGGTCACACAGCCCCGATGGAGAGGGCAGCCGCACAGACTCTGGTCTCTGGGCCACACGGCTCCAATGGAGAGGGCAGCAGCACGGACACTGGTCTCTGGGCCAAACAGCCCTGACGGAGCCGACGGCCGCACGGACTCTGGTCTCTGGGCCATACAGCCCCAACAGAGAGGGCAGCCAAACGGACTCTGGTCTCTGGGCCCCACAGCCCTGCCAGAGAGAGCGGCCACACGGACTCTGGTCATTGGGCCACACAGCCCCAATGGAGAGGGTGGTCGCACGGACTCTGGTTTCTGGGCCACACAGCCCCGCCCGAGAGGGCGGCCACACGGACTCTGGTCATTGGGCTACACAGCCCCGACAGCGAGGGTGGTTGCACGGACTCTGGTCTCTGGGCCCCACAGCCCCGCCAGAGAGGGCGGCTTCACGGACACTGGTCTCTGGACCACACAGCCCTGACGGAGCGGGCAGCCACATGTACTCTGGTCGTTGGGCCACACAGCCCTGATGGAGAGGGCGGCCACACAGACTCTGGGTGTAGGACTACACAGCCCAGAGTGGGAGGGCAGCCATTTTGACTCTGGCCATTAGGCCAAATCACTGTGAGGCTAAGGGCAGTTATTTGGTTCCAGACATGGGACCTTGCCCCTTCACCCCTAAGGTATCACTCGTCTGTCACCATGAGACTGACCCCATGAAATGAGACTTTCAGGGTCAAGATGCAAACATGAATGGACACAAGGAGTGGCATGTGACCCCTCTAAGAGCTTCTCCCACTCCTCCACCAATCTGGGGGTGTTTTATCGCCATCGATCTGCCTCAGGAATGGATTTGAGCAATGGGGGAAAGTTCTGGGGCAGAGTGACCCACCTGGAAGTGGGTCATGTGACCCCCTTGAGAACTCCTCCCAGTTGGGGTGGGTCTTATCCCCTTAGGACCAACCAGAGAGGGGCTTTCACCAGATAAGGTAAGTGCCATGGTGGGATGACCTGCCCGTAAGAGGGGCCCATCACCCCTCCATGAAATCCCCCCACCATCCTCTGCTAATCGGTCAGGGTTTCACACTCACCCCTTAGGCCATCCCAGAAGGGAAACGTACCCATCAGAATAGGCAGTGCGCGAAGGCCTAGGCCAGAAGCTGTCAATCTCTGGAGCTCCATGTTTGCGTGGCTGACAGCATCGTCCTGGACGTCGCAACCCAACACTGCAGGGAAGAGGCCAACTCGGTCCAAGGATGGGTTTTGTGGAAATCACAGCCTAGACCTTCGGGCTATATCTGTTCTGATTGGTACATTTCCCTTCTGAGACGGCCTAAGGCGGGAGTGAAACAGTCGCCAATTGTTAGAGGGTGGTGTGAGGACTTTTTTAGAGGGACCACGGGATCCGGCTGTGGGCAGGTCACTCCGCTATGGCACTTCTTTGTTTGGTCAAATCCCCTTTCAGGGTGGTCCTACAGGGCTGACGCCCACTTCAATTGGCACAGGACAGACAGGGCCAGTGCAACCATTTAGGTGACGTAGGTGGTCGCCTAGGGCGCTGGGATTTGGGGGGCAGCATTTTCTTCAGCAGCGGCCGCAGCGGCTGTACCTTCAGCCGCCCCGCTCACCACCGGCATTTAGGCGGAGGAAGCTGGGGCAGGGGAGTGGGGGGAGGGTCTCCTGCAGCAAGTAAGTGGGGGGCGGCGGCATGCAGGGGAACTCCCCGCCCCAGCTCACCCCTGCCCCGCCTTCTCCCTGAGCACGCTGTGGCTGCTTCAGTTCTCCCGCCTCCCAGGCTTGCGGTGCTAATCAGCTTAGGTATCACAAGCCTGGGAGGCGGGAGAAGTGAAGCAGCGACGGCGTGCTCAGGGTGGAGGCAGAGCAGAGTGAGCTGGGGCAGGGGGGGTGCCTCAGGGCGGACAGTGCAGGGTGGGGAGCTGTCTTGGGGGGGTGCCTCACGGCTGGCGGGGGAGCGGCGCCTCAGGGCGGGGGCTCGGGGAAGGGGGAGGGTGCAAGGTAGAAGTTTTGCCTAGGGCGCAAACATCCTTGCACCAGCCCTGAGGACAGAGGGAGGAGTTCTCAGGGGATATATAAACCCCTTCTGAATGGGTCATCCTGTCCCGGAACATCACCCGATTGGTCAAATCCACTCTCTGGGTGTGTAAAATGCTGGTTGCCCATGCCAAATTTTAGTAAAAGAAGGGAAGAAAGGCATCGACATTTTGGGTTATCTATAGGGGGCCATCTTGGACTTGGGAAAAAAATGTGGTAACATATTGCCATTTGCTGTATTATTTTGGGTTGGGAAGCACACTCCCATGCACGGATTGAATCCGTGTAGATAGGGTCTAACATCCAGGCAGAGACGATGCAAAGAGGGATAGGGAGGGGTTTTAGTTAGGTCTACACACCCGTTCCTGTGTCCAGCATTGACGTCCGTCCCTGACATCCAATGTCAAGAGAGCAGCAGCCGTCCATCGCTGCCCCTGCATGAGTAGAGAGAGAACATCAACATTACCTCATGGGTGTAACTCTTTGTGAGATTGGAGCATTTCCAGAGTTAAAGTTTTGTTAATCTGCCCCTTCTCTGTCCTGTCTTAGCCCTCTTCCCCATAGGAAATAAAGTCTTGTTTGTGTGGTTGCCACTGCGTGGCCTTATTTTCTTGTACCAAGGGAAGCTCCGATAGACGGGCTTTACAAAGGGGACCAGGTGGGAAGAATTTACTATGAAATTCCCCGCATCTTCTGAATCGGGTTTGAGTTCTGCCCTCTTTAAAGGAAGGAAAAATCCTTACAGGTGATCCTACTGGGCTGAAACCCACTGCGATTACTTAGTAATCAGTGCTATTCACCACGATGTTTGTGAACCTTTGTATCACAGGGAAGTAGCTCATTAGGCATTACGAATCTTCTGATTTCAGTTGGACACTTGTGAACGAAGAAGGACAAGTTTTCAAATCCAATGTGCACGGAGATTGTATGGACACTGAACGTATTGAGTGCAATGCTTTTATCTTTAATCTGTTCATTAAACAAAGCCAAAGGAGCAGGGTTGGGAGGCTAGGCACTGACCTCCCCAGGATCATTCCTCTCCTAGTAATTCCCATTACAAATCTCCTGTCAAGGAAAAGCCTGAGGAAGTGTGATCGGTGGAACTACCCAGAGCACCAGAGAAATCAGGATCCTGAGCTGAGAAAAAACAAGCCTCAGCCAGTTCACATTCATTCACTGTCCTCAGCACAGAAAGCCCGGAAGCACCTGCAGATTACTTGAAAGGTTTGGAGAGGGTTGGCTCTGCAGAGCTAGAGATGAAGCCTATTACGGCTGGTAAATCAATGACAGAGTAGGCACGAGATGGAAAGATACAGGGACACAAATTCTCTGGTTAAGTCTAGCGTGTTTCCAAAATCTGACCTGTTGCCTGGCGTAATGGCAGAGCTTGTGTTAAGACGATGATCTAGGAGTTTTGTCCCTTTAGCCATGGTGCACACAAAAGATGATGGTTTACAAAATGATTGACAAGTAGGGGTGGTGGACGACTTCCCCACTGACATGCTTATTGGGAATTATTTTTTTATGTGGCTAAGGGTGTGGATGTGGTCACCCGCAGCCAAAATGCATCTTTGTGTTGAGATCCCAGGGAGAAGGGGGGAAATCCCAGAAGCTACTACGCGAGACAGAGAAAGTTTCTCTGACACCCTGGCAGTAGAGAGAAGCGGCGTGTCTCCAGCAGCAAAGGGGGGTGCCGAGATGAACTCCTGCCGTGCAGCAGAAGGCAGCCTGCCCACTGCCCTCAGAGACAAAGGGGTCGAAGAGGCATCTCTCACTGAACAAGCTGTTCCAATTGTTCACAGCCAGAGTGGTGCAGGTGAGGAAAGCATAGATCTGGCCCTACAGAGCACCAGGGATGGTGGCTTAGAGGGGGCCCCAGGAAGGAAAACAGGGAAAGGCCTTTTGAAGAAGATGGAAAATGTCTAGGAAAGCACCAGTGGGAGAGAACCAAAGCCCAGAGCAACCCTCTTAGCAGGTGAGTGTGCCCAGCAGTATCCTGGAGAAGTCATGTTATTAGCACAGGAACATCCTCATGCTGGTCACTTGGGGATGGACACCCCACTCAGAGGGGCTGACTCAACCTCTCGCTACCCCCCAACGCTCCCCCAACCCAGCAGCCTGGAACTCAGCCTCAGGGAGTGAACTGTGCAGCTGACCTTTCAGAGGAAAGCAGTCACAGCCAACCCCTCAGAGACATGAGGTGGTGGCAGATGGGTTCTCCCTCCAGGCCCCAGGGATATGACTGGGCCAAAAGAAATCTGATGAAGTTCAACAAGGACAAGTGCAGAGTCCTGCACTTAGGAAGGAAGAATCCCATTCACTGCTACAGGCTGGGGACTGACTGGCTAGGCAGCAGTTCTGCAGAAAGGAACCTGGGAATTACAATGCATGAGAAGCTGGATATGAGTCATCAATGTGCCCTTGTTGCCAAGAAGGCTAATGGCATATTGGGCTGCATTAGTAGGAGCACTGCCAGCAGATTCAGGGAAGTAATTATTCCCCCTCTATTCGGCACTGGTGAGGCCACACTTGGAGTACTGCATCCAGTTTTGGGCCTCACACTACAGAAAGGCTATGGACAAATTGGAGAGAGTCCAGTGGAAGGAAATGAAAATGTTTAGAGGGGGCTGGAGCACATGACCTATGAGGAGAGGCTGAGGGAACTGGGCTTATTTAGTCTGCAGAAGAGAACAGTGAGGGGGGATTTGATAGCAGCCTTCAACTACCTGAAGGGGATGCATCCAAAGAGGATGGATCTAGACTGTTCTCAGTGATGGCAGATGAGAGAACAAGGAGCAATGGTCTCAAGTTGCAATGGGGAAGATCTGAGTTGGATATTAGGAAGCACTGTTTCACTAGGAGGGTGGTGAAGCACTGGATTGGGTTACCTAGGAGGTTTTTAAGGCCGAGCTTGACAAAGCCCTGGCTGGGATGATTTAGTTGGGGTTGATCCTACTTTGAGCAGGGGGTTGGACTAGATGATCTCCTGAGGTCTCTTCCAACTCTATTCTTCTATGATCCTAAGTCATTCTCCAGAGGGTTGGAGAAGAAAATGTCAAACGTGGGAGCGGGCAGGGAATTCCCACTGAACCTCAAAGCACAGAGTGACCTGCCCAATCTTATAGCCCTGGTTCCAGCTATTCAGAAAAGTGCTTCTGGGTTTTTTCTAGGCTAGTTCAGAGCATTTGTAGATGGGTTGTTTGGGTTTTTTCTCTCTCTTTCTTTTAATATAATGATGGTAAAACTTTTGTAACTAATACAGCCAAATAATGAGATGAATAGTGAAGCAGGTTTAGCTACTTCATAAGAAAATGGGTAAATTTATTTCCCTGATTTTGAGTCTTAAAAGATTTTCTGAGATTACAATTTATGAATGTGCAAGTGTTTTATTGTCCATCCTGAATTGTGGGTTCTCTCTCTTGGTGAAGGCTGTTTGGTCACATACTTTGATATTAGCTTAGTTTGACAGGATGTAGCTCAGATTTGTTGAGGACTTCATGAGACAAACGATCATTTGCCTGAAGAGCCTTTTTTCAATTTTATTTTACGTCAACCTTTGTCTAAGCCCGTGTCATGAGATTGTTTGAACAATGGCAATTATCGATTCTCTCAGCAGAAACACTGAGCACGCGAGCTGGATTCTCACACTGAGAGGCAGAGACTGAGACAGGGAATGAAGTTACTGCCTGATGCCTGCAGAGATGTGAGATACAGTCAGGAGTGGGGGAAGCGCTGGGAGGCTGCCGGGTTTGCTCTTCAGAGCCAGACAGCTGAGACTGAGAACTGTGAGCTCCCTCCATCAGAGCCAGAGAGAGACTCGAACTGGCCTACGAGTGTCATGTGAACACCCCCCGAATGCTAAAGGACCAGGAATGACCCCCCAAGAAGAATGATGGGGGAGAGGCAGCATCTCCCAATTGCTGTTATGACAACGCTGGGCATAGGCAAATGAGCCAGGGATATCAACAGAGGCCACAGAGATTAGGAGCCCTAAAGCCCAGCTCATCCCCTCTCCCCCCTACATCCACCTCACTGTCCTGTGTGGGGACGAGAGAGTCTCTCTCTGCCCCACTCCCCCCACACTGTATCCCTTCAGCCTGAGCTCTGTGGGTTTCCTGCTGGTGGAGCATCTGCTCTGACTGAACAGTCATTGGTCCTGTTGCTAGCAGGATTCCTGTTAACACAGTAGCAGCCAGAGGCTGCAGGGCCATCCCGAGCTATTTTGGTGCCCTACGGGGAGGCTGTGTGGGGCTCTGCCCCAGGCCTCCACGGGGGGGCTTTGTGGGGCTCCGCCCCAGGCCTCCATGGGAGACGGGGTCTGGCCACTTTCTGTGGGAAGTGGAGTGACCTGGCCCCAGCCTGCCCTGCTCCCCTGGCTCCCAGGCTTGGGGACGGTGGGAACCGCCCCCCAGCACTCACTGGCGGTGTGGCTGGGAGTTGGGGGCAGGGCAGGCTGGGGCCAGGTCGCTCTACTTATGGGTGAGGGCTGCCCGACCACTTCTGGAGTCCTCAGGGGAGTGGGGGCTGAGCAGGGGTGGGGGCTGGGAAAGAGCCGGAGCAGGGACTGGAGCAGCACGTTGCTGCGCAGGGCACCAGGAAATGTGGTGCCCCAAATTTCCTGGTGCCCCACAGAGCTGCGTACTTTGGGTATGAGTAAGGACGGCCCTGAGAGGCTGCACCCAAGACTGAGGTTCTATTGTGCTCAGTGCTGTATTAGACACACACAGTGTGAGACACAGCTCCTAGGGGAAGGAGCTTCAAGTCTAACTGTACAAAGCAGATGCAAGGAGGAGTGTGTGGGTGTCGGGCGTGTCTCCGTGATTAAGGCCGTGCTTGTAAACCAAGTTTTCAACTTCCAATACTTGTGAAAAAACAACAACAGATTTTTGTTCCTTCAAGCAACAGCACTTACACTTACAGTGCAGAACAAGTAGCCTGAGTTCCCTGTAAACTGCACAGCCGCGCAGCCACCCAGCAGCCTCCTTAGCGGCGCATGGGAACTCAGACACCCCACATGGGGCCTGCCATGGCCAGGGGAGGGGCACCCTTCCCTGAGCCCCAATCTATCCCGGCCTCCAACCTGCCTGAACCTAGCTGTGCCTGAGCTGCCCTTGCCCAGCCCTGAACCCAGCCCTGGCCTTGTCAAGGAGAGGCGCCTATCCTGTGGCCCCAGCCCTGCAGCTGATACGTGGTGGGGTGGGGTGGGGTGCCTCTCCCTCCCCACCTAGGTGCTGCTGCAGGGACAAACAGCTGGGAAGGGTCCTCTCTCCCGGCCCGAGCACCCTCCTGCACCACTGGTGTCATAAGTAGATAGGTAAGGTAAAGGTTAATTTTCTTTTGCCTGTAAAGGGGGAACAAAGGGAACCAAACACCTGGCCAGAGGACCAATCAGAGAACTGGGTTGTTTAAAAGTCAGGGGCAGGAATTTGTATACTCAGGGTCTTT
>NC_133787.1:182904-199918 GCF_003597395.2 Chelonoidis abingdonii | reverse complement strand
CTCACTGCTCACCAAAACCAAATCTAAAATGGCATCCCTCTTGTCAGTACTTCAAATACTTAATGAAGATCCATCCGCTATCCCATCCAGAAAATCTGACTCTATTATTCTTGCAAGCACTTGTCCTCCAGTCTATATCTGGGAAGTTGAAGTCCCAGGATGACACATTTCCCCTTAGTGTTTACTTCATTAAAGACATTAAAGAGGTCTTCTATCCATATCCAATCAGATCCTGGCGTCTGTAGTACACCCCAAGCACTATCTCAGGGGAGGCTCTAGTAGCTTTTTTACCAGTGTGATTTTTGCCCAGACAGACTCTGTCTTATCCATTCCATCACTTCTTATTTCTACAGTTAACCTCATCATTGATGTACAATGCTACTCCACCACCTTTGCCTTTCTTCCTGTCTTTTCTAAACAGCACATAGCCTTCAATACCTGTACGCCAGTCATGAGTACTATTCTCACCAGGTTTCTGTTATCCCTATAATATCCGGTTTCACTTCCTCACCAGTAGCTCCAGTTCCTCCATCTTGTTACCTAGGCTCCTCGCATAGTGTACAGACATTTTAATTTTTGGCGTTTGGCGTCAGTGATCTTTACTTTTCGTAAGACCTTCTACCACCAGCATCACCTGTTAGTCTAGTTTCTACTCCGCTTTTCCTCCTTGGGTCAATTCTTCGGTCCCACAGCGTATCCCTCTCACCTTTGTTTACTTCCCTCTCCAGGTTAATTCTGGCGCGGAGATCTCCTGAACATCTCCCAACCATCTCCCCAACTTCCTAGTTTAAACTCTCTTAATGAGGTCGGCGAGCCTCCATCCTAGAAGTCTCTTTCCCTCCTTACTCAGATGAAGTCCATCCTGAGAACAGCTGTCTGTCCGTAAATGCTTCCCAATGACCGTACATCCCAAAGCCCTCCTTATAGCACCACTGCCTGAGCCATCTGTTAATCGTCATAATCTTGTCGCTCTTTGTCGCCCTGCTCTAGGAACCGGCAGAATCCCACTGAAGATCACCTGAGCCTCGATTTCCTTGAGCGTCTTCCCAGTCTGCATAGTCCTCCTTGATACAGTCCAGCGAGTAACTAGCCGTATCATTTGTTCCCACATGAAAAACAATCAACGGATTCTTTCCTGCTCCCGCTAGGATCCTTTCAACCTCAGGTCCACATCCTGTATCTTAGCACCCGGTAGACAGCACACCCTTGTTCTCCCGATCAGCTCTAGTTACAGGCCTGTCTATTCTTCTCAGTAAAGAGTCTCCAATCACTAGACTTGCCTTTTCCTGATGACAGTGTGATTCTCCGTCTATCCCCCACACCTGCTGGCTGCAAGTCGTCTCGATTCGTATTCGCCTTGCAATCCTCCTAGGGCTTAGAGGGGCCCCAGGACGAAAAACAGGGAAAGGCCTTTTGAAGAAGATGCAAAAATGTCGAGGAAAGCTCCAGTGGGAGAGAAGCAAAGCCCTGAGCAACCTGCCCCAACACTCCCCAGCCACTAGCCTGGAGCTCAGCCTCAGAGAGTGAACTGTGCAGCTACCCGTTCAGAGGAAGCAGTCACACAGCCAATCCCTCAGGGACATGGGGTGGTGGCAGACAGGCTCTCCCTCCAGCCCCAGAGCATATGACTGGGCCAAAGAATCTGATGAGGCTACAACAAGGACAAGAGCAGAGTCCTGTGCTTAGGAGGAAGAATCCATGTCCCGCTACAGACTGAGGATTGAATGGCTAGGCAGCAGTTCTGCAGAAAGGGAACTGGAATTACAGTGCATGAGAAGCTAGCTATGAGTCAGCATGTGTCCTTGTTTCCAAGAAGGTTAATGGCATATTGGGCTGCATTAGTAGGAGCGCTGCCAGCAGATTCAGAGAAGTGATTATTCCCTCTGTTCAGCACTCGTGAGGCCATTCTGGAGTATTCTCTGAGATTTCCATTGATGAATGTGCAAGTGTTTATTGCCCATCCTGAATTGTGGGTTTTCTCTCTTGGTGAGGCCGTTTGCTCACATACTGTGATATTAGCTTAGTTTGACAAGATGTAGCTCAGATTTGATGAGGACTTCACGAGACAAACGATCTTTGCCTGAAGAGCCTTTTTTCAATTTTATTTTGTGTCAACCTTTGTCTAACCCCGTGTCATGAGATTGTTTGAACAATGGCAATTATCGATCTCTCTCAGCAGAAACATGGAGCATGCGAGCTGGATTCTCACATTGGAGGCAGAGACTGATTTTGAGAGGCAGAGCTGAGACAGGGAATGAAGTTACTGCCTGATGCCTGCAGAGATGTGAGAGACAGTCAGGAGTGGGGAAGAGCTGGGAGGCTGCCGGGTTTGCTCTTCAGAGCCAGCCAGTTGAGGCCTCCATCAGAGCCAGAGAAAGACTCGAACTGGCCTACGAGTGTCCTGTGAATACCCCCGAACTCTAAGGCGCCAGGAGTGACCCCCAAGAGAATGGTGGGGGAGAGGCAACGCCTCCCAATTGCTGTGATGACAACACTGGGCACAGGCAAGTGAGCCAGGATGTCAAGAGAGGCCACAGAGATAAGGAGCCCTAAAGCCCGCCTCATCCCTCTCCCCCCTACATCCACCTCATGTCCTGTGTGGGACGAGAGAGGCTCTCTCTGCCCCACTCCCCCCACACTGTATCCCTTCAGCCTGAGCTCTGTGGGTTCTTGCTCGTGGAGCGTCTGCTCTGACTGAACATCATGGTCCTGTTGTAGCAGGATTCTTGTTGACACAGTAGCAGCTAGAGGCTGCAGGGCCGTCCTGAGCTATTTTGGTGCCTTAGGGGGCTGTGTGGGCTCTGCCCAGGCTCCACGGGCAACGGACGGGGTCTGGTCACTTTCTGTGGAAGTGGAGTGACCTGGCCCCAGGCTGCCCTTCTCCCTGGCTCCCAGGCTTGGGGACGGCGGGAACCGCCCCCCACACTCACTGGCGGCCGGCTGGGAGTTGGGGATGGGGCAGGCTGGGGCCGGGTCGCTCTACTTATGGGTGAGGACAGCCCGACCACTTCTGGAGTCCTCAGGGGATGGGGGCGGAGCAGGGTTGGGGCTGGGGAGAAGCCGGAGCAGGGGCTGGAGCAGCACGCAGCTGCGCAGGGCACCAAGAAATTTGGTGCCCCAAATTTCCTGGTGCCCCACACAGCTGCGTACTTTGCATATGGGTAAGGACGGCCCTGAGAGGCTGCACCCAAGACTGAGGTTCTATTGTGCTCAGTGCTGTATTAGACACACACAGCGTGAGACACAGCTCCTAGGGAAGGATCTTCAAGTCTAACTGTACAAAGCAGATGCAAGAGGAGGGTGTGTGGTGTCGGGAGTGTCTCCGTGATAAAGGCCGTGTTGTAAACCAAGTTTTCAACTTCCAATACATGTGAAAGACCAACAACAGATTTTTCTTCCTCCAAGTAACAGCACTTACACCCACAGTGCAGAACAAGTAGCCTGAGTTCCCTGTAAGCTGCACAGCCGCGCAACCACCCAGCAGCCTCCTTAGCGCCGTATAGGCACTCAGACACCCACATGGGGCCTGCCATGGCCAGGGAGGGGCACCCTTCCCTGAGCCCCAATCTCTGCGGGCCTCCAACCTGCCGAACCCAGATGTGCCTGGCTGCCCTTGCCCAGCCCTGAACCCAGCCCTGGCCTTGCCAAGGAGGGTGCCTATCCTGTGGCCCCAGCCCTGCGCTGATACGCGGTGGGTGGGGGTGGTGCCTCTCCTCCCCACCTAGGTGCTGCTGCAGGGACAGACAGCTGGGAAGACTCCCCTCTCCCGGCCCAAGCACCCTCCTGCACCACTGGAATCCCTCATCCAGGACGGGACACTCATCTCCAGCTCTAATGAGTTGGATACAGACCAACTGATACTAAGTGCAGAGACTCTTGGCAGGGGAGGGACAAAATCCAGGTGGATAAACTCTACTGTGCCTCACACATAGCCAGCGCTGTTGGAGTCAGCAGATATAGTGATGGTGATGGGGAAGGAAGGAATCCCTCCGACTCACCCTATTCCTTCCGGCGTCGCAGAGGCTGAAATGGTACATCTGTCCACTCCTGCTCCTCCTTGTTTATATGGAAAGTATTTTAAATAAGGAAAATGGTAAAAAGAAAAATACCCACTGCCCAGCACACCTGTACCAGTCAGAAGAACTGGGAAGGAGATATTTTGTCAGCAAAGGGGGAACTTGGTGACTAACAATGGTTCTGCTACTGGGTGACAGTATAAACGTTTAAACGTGATGCTCAGGGATTGTCCAGACCAGGAAAATGGGTGTCCATTAGGACAGGCCAAAGGGAAAGATGCCAGCTAACCCCAACCCCTGTGCCTGGGCGATGTCAGCACTGCAAACAGAGCGGTGTGTTTACATCAGGATAGTTACCTCGAGCACGCCGACTCCAAGGGAAATCCTAGAGTAGAAGACAAAAACCTAGTCTCTTTTCACTCAGTGAAGCTACTTGTGGTCACCCCAATTTCCCCCACCTGGGGCTGATGGAAACTCCTTGCTGGAAGGACACACACTCCAATGACTCACAGGAGAAAGGGGTTGGGAGAAAGGACAACGGGATTCACCTAGAGAAGGGCGACCTGTAAAAGGCACAAGTGGTCAACACACGAGGGGTCTGAGAGAACAAGTGACACAAATGGTGCAAACAAGCCAGAAGGTCACTATGTGGGAATCAACAAATGTGTTTTGGTTTTTTTAAATTTTTTCTCCACCCTACACAGAGTTTCTGTGCTGTCTCTTTCTCCTGTGAACACTCTGATGTCTTGTAAGGGGTGAGCTCCGGGTGAAACTTTTCCCGCACTCAGAGCATCTATAAGGTCTCTCTCCCGTGTGAATTCTCTGATGTACAATGAGGTCTGAGCTCACACTGAAGCCTTTCCCGCACTCACAGCATTGATAGGGTCTCTCTCCTGTATGCCTTGCCTGATGTGTAATTAGGGTTGATTTCTGTCTGCACCGTTTCCCACACTCACAGCACTCATAGGGGCGCTCTCCCGTGTGGATTCTCTGAGGTGTATTGAGGGCTGTTGTTAATTTCAGTTTACATGTTTGCCAAATTATTCTGTATGAAAGTTAAAATAAGTTCTGTAACTCAAAAGGCCATTTTGTTTTGGTAAAAGGACCAGGCGACCTCCATTGGGGGTCAGGTTCGTGGTCCTCAGTACCTAGAAAAGGCAGGAAAGTGGGAAGAGCAGGAATCTGACCTTGCCCAGCAACAGCTCCCTACAGAGACCAATGAGGGGAGGGGAGGGGCCGGGGCACTGGCTCTTGAGCTTTTGAGCTGTCAGAGGTGCAGGCAGCTGCTCTCTCTCCTGGTGCGGTACAATCTTGGCACTGGCTGTGGGCCTGCAATAGCTACTTACTAAGTAAGTTGGGGTTGGTTGGTTGTTGTTTTGGGAAAGCAAACGTGCATACTCAGACCTGGTCCGGTCAGTTAGATCAATCGTGCACTCGGGACGATGCAAAGCGGGTTAGGGTGGGAGTTAAGATAGGGATACGTACCTGTCTGTTTCATCTGTCATCCACGGTCGGTGTCCACTGCTGGCTTCTGGATCCTGCAGCCCCTTCATTGCTGACGTCTGTAAAGGTAGAAGAACATCTTGTACTATAAGTGCATGTGTGTGCCTGTGTGTCATTCCGAATCTCCAGAATCATTAATCCATTCCCCTTTCCATTCCTTCCTCTCCCCTTAGCAAATAAAGTGTTATTGTTTATTTTATAGTTGTGCGTGTGTGGAGTTCATTCAAGTCAGCTCTGACAGATGGGCTTGAAAGGGGGACTCAGTGGGAGATAAACTGTAAGGATCTCCACGATCTTCTGATCAGATCGGCCTAGAGATATAAAAATCCTTACACTTGTTGAACCTCATCAGATTTCTTGGCCCAGTCCTTCTTGAGAGTGGGAAGGGGCTTGGACACCAGCTTAAAGCCGCATCTCCCCAGAGCAGCACAGCACAGTGTGCAGTACAGGGGGCACATTTCAGTTCGTTTCACTTTGTGCAACTTAACCCTAAGGTTCTCAGCACTGTGAATGAGACTGTGGAACTACCCAGCCCGTGGGAAAGATCGTGAGTGTAAAATATTCCCAGGGTTGTTCCATCCCTGAGGGACCATCTGCCTCTGGAGGCTGGGGATGGAATCAGGACCTTTCACTGCCAGGCCTCTGCTTACGACCAGGACCAGGTCAGCCGTGATCCAGTATAAACAGTGACTTCCAATGAGCCTTAGCCCACTGACTGTTGTTAACGGGCAAGGCGGAAAGGCCTCAATTTACAACAATGGCCTAATTCTGGGTACTTCAGTTTCTCTCTTTGAACTACAGGACTGCAGGGAACTTGTTCCAGCTGCATCTACAGCTGCATCTGGAGTCCTTGGGCACTGCAGGTGTCCAGTCCCTCAAAGAACCAGCCCCTATGCACTTAAAGGCAGGTTCCCATATTTGGACCTTACATCAAGAGAAATTCTTGAAATCTGGCCCCAGCCCACCACTGTGCTCTCGCTCCCATGCTGCCTAGCGCCGGCCAAAGGGGCTGTAGGGAAGGTGTAAAGCCCTCCCTCACCTTGGGAAATTCCTCCAACACAGGTGCCACTTGTGCCTCCCCCCAGCAGCTGCAAGCACAAGGAATGTTTGGGTGGGGGCAGGAGGGGGGCATAGACAGGCTGGAGGAGGAGGGATGGAGCAGGGATAGAGGAGTGTGGCCAAGATGAAGCTGCACCTCAGTCTTATACCCTGGCAAAGTCCCTAACACCATTAAAACGAGTGCAGCACTTTACTCAGCTGAGCTGCAACCTCTGTATTAACCATGTAGTTAAAGTGCTGCAGCGTTGTACCCAGGGAACTAGCTGCATCAGCAGCAGCATCTCTGCTCAGCCCAGTTTCCCCAGCACAGCTGAATTCCCTCCTTCTCCCAGATGGCTGCTTTCCCGACTCCTGCTCCAGGCCTCCGCAGGCTGCTCCCAGATCCCCTCCTGCAGTGGAATGGACACGTGGCCTGAGAGCCCTGGACACTGGAGTTCTCTCTTCATCCCACACCAGGGACCCTGCAGGAGCGCTAGTGCAAGCTCCCCTCACCCGCTGCCCTTGACCATTGGGTTGCAGCCCCCAGCTGGGGGAGAGGAGCTCATTCTCCATGGACCAATGTGTCCTTGATATCTCTGCTGGGCCTCTCAGACAGGGAGAAAATTGATGCAGGCCTTGCTGGGTGTGGTTGTGTATGACGGGGTCACCTACCTCACTAGGGCCCAGGCCGAGATCCCAGCATATTCTACCCCAACCTCTGACCTGCAACCAGATGGACTTTCAGCCTTTGTCCCTGTGGTGGGGCGAGGCATAGGGTCATTGCCCTGGGGAGCTGCTGGGCGAGGGAGGAGGTTCACCTGCTCACAGACCCAATGGGCTAGTTTTACTTTGGTTATTATAGTTGAAAAGTCATGGAAGATGGGAGAGATTCCAGCAGACTGGAAAAGGGCAAATGTAGTTCCCATCTATAAAAAGGGAAATAAGGGCAAGCCAGGCAGTTACAGACCAGTCAGCTGAACTTCTGTGCCAGGAAAGATAATGGAGCAAAGAATAAAGGAATCCATCTGAAAATATCTAGAAGATAAGCATGGATGCTTCTGCCCAGATCCTGGTGTGGTTTTGCAGAGATTGTGATTTGCTATTCCCACTTACTGACATCCAGGGTTGGGGGGTGCATCCAATGTGAAAGGTGCCTGCTGGTGAAGTCTCTCAGGGAGCAGGTGGGGGAGCTACAGGAGGAGGTGGCTAGGTTGAGGAGTATCCGTATCCACGAGCAATTCCTGGACAGTGTCCATGTGGAGACAGCTGAGGTAGCTGTTCCAGTACACAGGACTGCTGACACACCACTGGTGGAGGAGGAGATGGCTCAGGGTGGACACTAGCAGCTGGTTACTTCTGGCAGCAGGCAGTGCACTACCCCTGCCTCGAACTCTTCCGCCATTATAATAGGTAACCGTTATGCTAGTCTTGATACAGGAGAGAAGGAATCACTCCCTACAGCAGAGGAAGAGAAGCCTCGTACCCTTAAGGCTGGGAGGTCTGCTGCCACCACTGCGAATAGGAAACATAGGGTAGTGATGGTCAGAGATTCTCTGCTGAGGGGGACAGAGACGCCCATCTGTCGCCTTGACATTTCATCTCAAGATGTATGCTGCCTGCTGGGGGCCCGTATCCAAAATGTTACGAAGCTATTGTCAAGGATTATCCAGCCCTCTGACTACTACCCCATGCTACTCATCCATGTGGGCACAAATGATACTGCGAGGTGTGACACTGAGCGGATCAAGAGTGACTACAGGGCTCTGGTAGTACTGGTGAAGGAGTTTGGAGTGCAGGGGTTATTCTCTTTGGTTCTTCCTGTCAAAGGTAGGGGCTCGGGCAGACACAGGTGCATCATGGAGGCGAATGCCTGGCTGCGAAGATGGTGTCGCCAGGAGGGCTTTGACTTCCTTGACCACGGGATGCTATTCGAGGAAGGACTGCTAGGCAGAGATGGCGTTCACCTTTCGAGGAGGGGAAAGACCCTAATTGCACACAGACTGGCTAACCTAGTGAGGAGGGCTTTAAACTAGGTTCGACGGGGACAGGTGAGCAAAGCCACAGCTAGGTGGGGGAACATGGAGACCTGGGAGATAGGTCGGAAATAGGAGGTAGCATGGGCTATAATGACAGAGAGAAAGGAGGGTCAGGGCAAGACTGGGAAGCAAGATCAAATCAGGATCTTAGATGCCTGTATACAAATGCAAGAAGTATGGGTAATAATTAGGAAGAATTGGAAGTGCTAATAAATAAATACAACTATGACATTGTTGGCATCACTGAAACTTGATCGGAATGTTGGTGTGGATGGGTACAGCTTGCTCAGGAAGGATAGACAGGGGGAAAGGGAGGAGGTGTTGCCTTATATATTAAAAATGTACACAGTTGGACTGAGGTGGAGATGGACATAGGAGACGAAAATGTTAAGAGTCTCTGGGTTAGGCTAAAAGGGGTAAAAAACAAGGGTGATGTCGTGTTAGGAGTCTACTACAGGCCACCTAACCAGGTGGAAGAGATGGATGAGGCTTTTTTCAGACAACTAACAAAATCATCCAAAGCCCAAGATTTGGTGGTGATGGGGGACTTTAACTATCCAGACATATGTTGGGAAAATAACACTGCAGGGCACAGACTATCCAATAAGTTCTTGGACTGCATTGCAGACAACTTTTTATCTCAGAAGGTTGAAAAAGCTACTGGGGGGAAGCTGTTCTAGACTTGATTTTAACAAATAGGGAAGAACTCATTGAGAATTTGAAAGTAGAAGGAAGCTTGGGTAAAAGTGATCATGAAATCATAGAATTCACAATCTAAGGAGGGTAGAAGGAGTACAGCAAAATAGAGAGAATGGATTTCAGGAAGGCGATTTTGGTAAGCTCAGGAGCTGACAGGTAAGGTCCATGGGAATCAAGACTGAGGGGAAAACAACTGAGGAGAGCTGGCGTTTTTCAAAGGACACTTTAAGGGCCCAAAGCAAGCTATTCCGCTGGGTAGGAAAGAGAGAAATGTGGCAAAAGACCAGCTTGGCAAACCACAAGATCTTGCATGATCTAAAAACTAAAAAGGAGTCATATAAAAATGGAAACTAGGTCAGATTATAAAGGATGAATATAGGCAAACAACACAGGAATGCCGGGGCAAGATTAGAAAGACAAAGGCACAAATGAGCTCAAACTGGTATGGATAAAAGGGAAACAAGAAGATTTTTATCAAGACGTTAGAAGTAAGAGGAAGACCAAGGACAGGGTATCTGAGCCTCTAGCTATTATCTTTGGGAAATCATGGGAGATGAGAGGATTCCAGAAGACTGGAAAAAGGCAAATATATGCCCATCTGTAAAAAGGGAAATAAAACAAACCCAGGAGACTACGACCAGTTAGTTTAACTTCTGTCCAGGGAAGATAATGGAGCAAGTAATTAAGGAAATCATCTGCAAACACTTGGAAGGTGGTAAGGTGATAGGGAATAGCCAACTAGATTTGTAAAGAACAAATCGTGTCAACCAATCCGATACTTCTTTTGATAGGATAACGAGTCTTGTGATAAGGGAGAAGGGGTGGATGTGGTATACCTGACATTAGTAGGCATTTGATAGTCTTGCATGATATTCTTATTAATAAACTAGGCAAATACAACTTAGATGGGGCTACTATAAGGTGGGTGCATAACTGGCTTGATTACCACACTTAGAAAGTAGTGTTAATGGTTCCCAATCCTGCTGGAAAGGTAAACGGTGGGTCGCAAGGGTCGGTTTTGGACCGGCTCTGTTCAATATCTTCATCAACGACTTAGATATTGGCATAAAAGTACACTTTTAAGTTTGCAGATGAGACCAAACTGGGAGGGATTGCAACTGCTTTGGAGGAGGGTCATAATTCAAAATGATCTGGACAAATTGGAGAAATGGTCTGAGGTAACATGATGCAGTTTAACAAAGACAAATGCAAAGTCTCCACTTAGGAAGGAACAATCAGTTTCACACATACAGAATGGGAAGAGACTGTCTAGGAAGGAGCTAGCAGAAAGGATCTAGGGTATAGTGGACCACAAGCTAAATATGAGTCAACAGTGTGATGTTGCAAAAAAAGCAAACATGGTTCTGGGATGCATTAACAGGTGTGTTGTGACAAGACACGAGAAGTCATTCTTCCCTCTACTGCCGCTTTAGGCCTCAACTGGAGTATTGTGTCCAGTTCTGGGCACCACATTTCGAAAGATGTGGAGAAATTGGAGAGGTCCAGAGAAGGCACAAATGATTAAAGTCTAGAAAATGACCTATGAAGGAAGGTGAAAGAATTGGGTTTGTTTGTTTGGAAAGAGAAAGACAGAGAGGGAATGATACAGTTTTCAGTATCTAAAGTGTGTCATCAGGAGGAGGAGAAACTTTTCCCTTACTCTGAAGAACAAGAAGCAATGGCTTAAATCAGCAAGGAGGTTTAGGTTGGACATTAGGAAAAAGTTCCTAACTGTCAGGGTGGTTAAACACTGGAATAAATGCCTAGGGAGGTTGTGAATCTCCATCTCCGCGATATTTAGAGTAGGTTAGATAAATATCTATCCGGGATGGTCTAGACAGTATTTTGTCTGCCATGAGGGCGGGGACTGGACTCATGACCTCTCGAGGTCCCTTCCAGTCCTAGAATCTATGAATCTATAAGGTGATAAGCCATAGCCAGCATGGATTTATCAAGGACAAATCGTGTCAAACCAGCCATAGCTTTCTTTGACAGGTAACAAATTGTGGATGGGGGAAGGGAGACATGTATACTTAGACTTTAGTAAGTTTTGATACAGTCTCACATGACCTTCTCATTAACAAACTAGGGAAATACAACCTAGATGGAGCTACTATAAGGTGGGTGTATAACTGGTTGAAAACTGTTCCAGAAAGTAGTTATCAGTGGTTCGCAGTCAGGCTGGAAGGGCATAACCAGTGGGCCTCCGTGCTCAGCTCTGGGTCGCGTTTTATTCAATATCTTCATCAGTGATTTAGATGTGGCATAGAGAGTACCATTACAAGTTTCAGATGACATGAAGCTGGGAGGAGTTGCCTGCTTTGGAGTATAGGATGAATTTTCAAATGATCTGGACAAACTGGAGAAATGGTCTGAGGATATAGGTGAAATTCATAAGGACAAATGCAAAGTGCTCCACTGGGAAGGAACAATCGGTTGCACACATACAGAATGGGAAATGACTGCCCAAGCAGGAGCACTGCGGAAAAGGATCCAAGGGTCATAGTGGACCACAGCCAAATAAGAGTCAACAGTGTGATGCTGTTGCAAAAAAAGCAAAAGTGATTCTGGGATGCATTGACAGTGTTGTGTGCAAGACACGAGAAGTCATTCTTCCACTCTGCTCCACACTCATTAGGCCTCAACTGGATTATTGTGTACATTCTGGGCACCACATTTCTGGAAAGATGCGGACAAATTGGAGAGTCCAGAGAAGCACAACAAAAATGAATAAAGTCTAAAAAACATGACCTATGAGGGAAGATTGAAAGAATTGGGTTTGTTTAGTCTGGAAAAGAGAAGACTGAGAGGGGACATGATAACAGTTTTCAAGTACCTAAAAGGCTGTTACAAGGAGGGAGAAAACATTTTCTCTTTAACCTCTGAACAAGTAGAACAAGTAGTAATGGGCTTAAATTGCAGCAATGGAGGTTTAGGTTGGACATTAGGAAAAACTTCCTAACAGTCAGGGTCATTAAGCAATGGAATAAATGGCCTAGGGAGGTTGTGGAATCTCCATCACTGGAGATTTTTAAGAGCAGGTTAGACAAACACCTGTCAGAGATGATCTATATAGTACTTAGTCTTGCCATGAGTGCAGGCGACTGGACTCGATGACCTCTTGGGGCCCCTTCCAGTCCTATGATTCTATGATTGGATGATCCAAAGGTCTCTTCTTGCCTTAACGTCTACAAATCTCTGCAAAACTAAGTGTGGCACATTGAGCAGCCTCTGATGTTTTCATGTGTCGCCTGCTTGATCTCCAGAACTAACACTGAGTGAGTGGGGGTGGGTGTGTGACACAGCAGGAGCAGCTCAAACATGCAAAGGGGCTGGCCAGGGCAGTGACATCACACTAGCCTTTTACAGGACCTCGGCTGATTGGTCAAAGGAGGTTGGGAGGTGGTGACCTCACAGAGAGTCTATGACAACGGGCAGGTAAAGAGGCTGCAAGGTGGGGGAAATGGCTTTGCTGCAGGGAGTCTCCTTCTCAAGGTCTCCCCTTGAGGACTGTGAGAGAATACAGGGTCATGCTGTGAGCGTGAGGAGGAGCATCCTTGGGGTTTTCCCCTTTCCCACTGCTAATTGAGCGAGAAGACAGACATCCTGTGGAGCAGGTAAGAGCCCGAGAGGTTTGATACTTGGCAGCCTGACCCACCTGGCGCTGGCCAAAGTCAAGCCATGGAAAACACTAGGTTAAGATGCGAGAATTTCCTCTGCACACAGCTTAGGCCATTGTTCCTCAGAATTACTGGGGACATTGGGGTTTGTCAGTTTTGGTTTCCCTTTTCTCTGCTTTCTTCCCTCCCTCCACTGCTCTCTAGCCCTCGTTGCATTGTGGGAAGCCCCCACAAAGTGATGGGGCAGGAAGGCTGCTTGGAGAGTGACCCCCACAGGTGACCTGAGCCATCTCAGGGCCATCTGGGGAGAAATATCAGTTTCCCACCCCTCAGAGTCTCAGTGTGATTGGCTGAGCTGGCGGCTGAAGCTCTCCCCTTTCAACACCTTCAGCTTCCCTGACAGCTTTGGGAGTTTAACAGGCTGTGGGTCTCCGTCTCCTGCAGCAACAGAGTGCTCCTGTCCCCAAGAGCCCCTCCTGGCCACTGAGTCCTGATGGCCTTTGAGCAGCGCAGGCCACCCTTTCTGTCGTGGGGTGCCCCAAACTGGGCCATCCAGCAACCACAGGAGAAATCGCCAGCGTCTGGACCCGTGTGCACTGGTGGTTTGGTTAATATGGAAGCTGCATCCTGGAGCCTGGCCAAGATCCTGCTCCTTATTTTTAGCTTCTAGACGTCCTCGTTCATCCAGTGGGAGAGGACGGCTTTCAAGGTCCTGTGTTGGAGCCTTGCTAATGGTCGTGTGTTCCATGGATCCCCTGCTAAGTGGCATGAAAAGACTCCCTGGGTAGGTGAGTTACTGCAGGATTTTGTCTCTGGAGACCTACCTCCTGTCCCTGTCTCCCTGGTTGGCCCATGAGTGTCTGAGAGAGGAGCCGGTGGGTTGGTGAGTGGGCAGGACACACCCAGTGATTGCCTTAGCAGATCCTTATGGGAGTCCCAGAAAGGGGGTGGGGTTTGCTCAGTGCCCCACAAGTCGGGGAGCAGACTCCCTGTCCTCTTCCAGGGGCCTATTGGGTGAGGCCACATTGTCCTTGTCGTGCTGCAGTTTGACTTCCCCTTGGAATAAACCCAGGGGCTGCAGCTGCCAGACCCAGTGACTAGAGACATCCCTAAGGGGAGGGGAATAGACCTTTGGTCTGTCAGCTCCAAAAACCCCAGGCCCTAAGCCATAGGTGGTGAGTTATATGGGCCTGTGGTGCTGGGCACCAGGGATATTCCTGGCCCAGGGGCCTGGCTTCAGCAAAGTGTGGGGCCAGATCTCTCCCCCGGCCCCACCTGCCGCCCCTTGCCTCCCCCAGCCCTGCCTGCCGCCCCTGGGCAATTGAAAATGGCCCCACTGCCACCACCAGCAGTACAGCAGGCCTGAGCAGCTTCCTGCGTGCTCGCTCCATGTGTCTGCCGGCACATCCCTGTGGCCTGGAGGGGGTGGGGGGCTGTGTCTCCGCACGCTGCCCCTGCCCCGAACGCCTCTGTGGCCAATGGGAAGCTGCAGGGGTGATGGAGACAGGAGCACATGGAGACCTCCTGGCCTGCCCCGCCTAGGAACTGCTACCGGAAGGGTGCCCCAGGTAAGCACTGAACCCCCCATCTCCTTCCAGAGCCTGCACCCCTCACCCCCTCCCCACACACACCCTCCTGTCCCCAAATTCCCCCCTGTACACCCACCCCCTCTAGCCCCAAACTCCTTCCCAGAGCCTGCACCCCTCACCCCTTCTGCACCCCAATCCCTTCCCCAGCCCAGAGCCTGCACCCAAACTCCCTCCCAGAGCCTGCACCCCAGATACCATCCCCCACCCAAACTTCCTCCCAGAGCCTGACCCCTCACCCCCCTACACCCAAACTCCCTCCCAGAACCTACACTCTGCACCACTCCTGCACCCCAATCCCCTGCCCAAGCCCAGAGCCTGCACCCAAAATCCTTCCCAGAGCCTGCACCCCAGAGGCCCACCCAAACCAAACCAAAAGCCTTAGGCAGGTGCATGTGCATGTGCATGTGTGTGTGGGGGGGAGGGGGAATTTGGAGGGTCAGGTTCTGGGCACCACCAAAATTTCTACAAACCTGCCGCCCTTGGGCGTTATTAGCACCACGTTCTCACCACCTGAGCTAGCCGGCCCACAGAAAACAGCCTGCCAATCGACCCTTTCAGAAAGGAGCCATAGGCAGCCGCAGGGTCGTTGTGGCCTCTGGAATGAGACAGGTGGATGAGGACATCTATTGTGTACAGTGGAATTAGCTCAACTGGTTGAACGCTCGCTTTGCATGTGAGAGGCAGTGGGATCAATGGCCCCATTCTCCAGTGGCAGGGGTGGTCCCATGTTCTGCCTTCCTTTTAAAAGCACTGCCAGGCAGGGAGCTAAGTGCCTCCAGTGGGGGCAGGGGAGGGAACCGGCCTGTCTTTTAAGCTTAAATTCTGCAATTTCTACATATAAGCATAAAACTCAGGTCTACACTGGCCACGAATTAAGCCCAGACCTGCTGTAAGGGAGACAAGAATTCTCCCGCAGACCCAGAATGTGTGCAACATATAACAAAGTGACTGTGCTCTATGGGCCCTGCCCGCTGCCAGAGCCCCTGTGCTCCAGGGCACAGGGGTGTGGCTGACACTCCCAGGAGCTCTCTCCTTCTGGTCAGAAGGGAATTCTTTGGGAATTTAGTCATAAATGATATAGAGCAGGGGTAGGCAACCTATGGCATGGGTGCCGAAGGCAGCACGCGAGCTGATTTTCAAGTGGCACTCACAATGCCTGGGTCCTGGCCACTGGTCTGGCTGGCTCTGCATTTTATTTAATTTTAAATGAAGCTTCTTAAACATTTTAAAAGCTTTATTTACTTTACATACAACACAATAGTTTAGTTCTAGATTATAGCATTATAGAAAGAGACCTTCAAAACGTTAAAATGTATTACTGGCAACACCTTAAATTAGAGTGAATAAATGAATATTCGGCACACCACTTCTGAAGGTTGCCGATTCCTGATATAGAGATTAATGGGTTCAAGTTCCTTGTAAGTTGCGCAGTGCAGTATTTACGCCCCAGCCGCTCAGGAAACCACCCAGCCAGCCTGGAAAAGCTTCAAATATGGGTCAAACCTGATGGCACATCGGAAAGTCACACTATGGAGACACCCTCAACTACGGTTGAGTGTGAGAAAAGGTTTAGTGGAAGCTCAACCCTCATCACACATCAGAGAACTCACACAGAGAGCGACCCTTCACATGCCCTGAGTGCGGGAAAAGCTCAGCCAGAGCTCACACCTCATCACACATGAAGAAAATCCACACAAGAGACGACCCTACGTGCTCTGAGGTGGGACAAGCTTCAAACCAGGTCAAACCTATGGCACATCGGAGAGTCCACACTGGGGAGACACCCTACACCTGCTCTGAGTGTGGGAAAAGATTTAGTGACACCTCAACCCTCATCCAACATCAGAGAATCCACATGGGAGAGAGACCCACATATGTGATTGAGGGGAAAGCTTTAGTTGAGCTCAGCTTTTGCAGACAGAGAGACCCACACAGCTGGTAATGCTAAAATCTTGACAAGGGCAGGCCAAACATTTTTTGTAAAATACATTAGCGAATTCCACAACACCAATTTCTTCAGTGTGGTCTCTCAGCTCCACATGAGCTGCCTAGCCTCTGTCTTTTGCGCCTCACCTTCTTTGGGGTATTCCCATCATCCTTTACAACTTTGTCTGATATCACCTGGGAGTGTGTCCCTCCTGCCAGAAATATCTATCAGCACCGTGCCAGGAGATAGTGTTTATCTTAACACTGAGCTAAAAACTACCTGGGCTGTCTCCACTGGAGGTACATGGAGGTAGCAGCTCACGTAGCACTTTTGCAGTGCAGACATAACCCAGGTACAGCGGCTGGGGTTAGCTTTCCCCTTGACCTGAGCTCACCTCCATCATTCTTCCACTAGACAAACCCAGCATCACATTGATACCATTCCCATTACAAAGTGATTGTTAGTCACCGAGTTCCCCTTTGGGACAGATTGTCTCAATCCTTTTGTTCTCACCTTGCTCGGTTGTGCTGGACAGAAGTATTTCTCCTTTCAGCTTCCGTGACACCAAAAAAGACGGTGAATCAAA
>NC_133787.1:145946-182804 GCF_003597395.2 Chelonoidis abingdonii | reverse complement strand
CGAGTTCAGTTTGTCTAAATTTGCATTTGGACCTATTGAGCTTGAGGCCTGCTTTGCTGATGCAGTTTAGTACAGACTGCAGGTTATTGTCATGCTACTCAGTAGTATTTCCAAACACGATAATATCAACCAAATAGCACTGAACTCCATGTTGATTCTTCAGACTCAATGACATCATTTTGGAAGGCACTTGGGGCTGATATGCGATGGTATGGAACACATTTAAAATGAAATACTCCCTCGTGTAATAAATGCTGTGAGGTCTCTGCTGTCTTCATGCAACATAACCTGGTGGTATGCGCTCTGCAAATCAAGAGTAGAAAACATCTTTGCTCCATGGGGTTCTGCAAATTCTTCTTCTATGTGAGGAAGAGGATGGCTGTCAATCACAATAGCTTTATTTGGCTTCCTTAAGTCCACACAAAGGCAAATGCCTCCATCCTTCTTCTGCGTCACCACTATAGCTGAAACCCATTCTAAGGAGTTAATCTCTTCAATAATGTCCTTTTGAACAAGTTTTCTAAGCTCCTCTGAAACAGCTTCCCTGACTGAAAATGGTAAGCGCTGTAATTTCTGTCATACAGGAATCACATTATTCCGCATTTTAACTTTATGCAGAAACCCATAAGCACAGCCGAGTTGCTCCTCAACCTGGTGTTGGGTCCCAGCTGAAACTGGTGTGTGTACCGCAAGAGTGCTTTGCTGAGGAAGATCAATTCGTCCATTTACTACCCTGAGATTTAAAGCAGCCAGTAAATCTCTGCCAAGGATAGGAGTGCCTTTGTGGACAATGCAATCACCAAAAGTAACTATTGCTGGCAGGCAGCCATGTACTGGGATATGGTTTTTCAAATAGCACATCAACTGAAGTTTGGGTTCAGTAAGAGGCACATCTCTAAAGTAATGCAAATAAATGGAATCAGGTAGTATAGATACTGCTGAGCCAGTGTCCAACATTAGCTGAATAGAGTGTGATTTGCCTAAGGGTATGGCGGAAACATTTACAGTGCACTTTATCTGTTCTGAAATATGTGCAGTAGTGATTTTGTCCACACTCAGTACATTTACATCTGGTATCGTAACTGCATGCACCTGTTGACTGAACTGGCTACTGCGACATACTTTAGCAAAATGCCCAATCTTTTTGCGATGATTGCACTGAGCTACTTTTTCTGGACATCCTGTGTAGCTTGCAAGGTGTTGTGAGGATCCACAGTGAAAACACTCTTTTTTACTGTATTTTGCATTTGCTGATTCAGTGGATTTCATTCGTTTTCCTCTTGCAATTGTTTGTCTGAAGCGATAGTGAACTTTTCTGCAAAGGAGTCACAGCCTGGACTGTGCCTCCTGTATCCCTCCTCATTATTTTGGCTTCAGCTGTAGCTGACTCAGTCTGAGCAGCAATGGTTATTGCTTTTTCTAGTATAAGCTGTGGTTCTAGAAGTAAGCATTCTCTTACATGAAGCATGGTTGTTTTCTCAATGAGCTGGTCTCTGATCACCTCATCTGCCATATTCCCAAACTCACAAGTTACAATCAGACTCCTCAGGGAAGCAATATACTGCATTATAGTCTCCCCTAGTTTCTGCTCACGCTGGCAAAATCTGTAGCAATTAGCTATTACATTCACTTTTGGCACAAAAGAGTTCTTTCATGCAGTGAGTGCAGTCTCATATTTATCATCTGCAAGGGGAAAAAGTGTAAAATATACGCTGCCCTTCTGCTCCAAGGCAGTGGATTAGCAGAGCACTCTTTCTTACTTCAGAAATCTCTGTAGCACTGATTACAAGCAGATAAGTCTCAAACATATGGATCCAGACAGTAAAAGCAATTGGAGGCTCACCTGGGCTGTGCAGAAAGGGTGCAGGAGGGTTCAGGGGCAGAAAATCCTACCCTCTTCGCCAGAATGTTGTATCAACCAGGCAAGGAACTAACAAACTTCAATAGGACTTTATTTTTACAGTGGAAACCTCTTTACCAAGCTGCTGCTGCACCCTCTGTAACTCTCACTCAGCCTCCCGCACTCCTCCCCACTCCTTCCTGTTTCCTGGCCTTTCAGACTCCCAACAGCCAGTGCTCCCAGTCCTAATCATCACAAGCTGCATCTTAACACCACACCAGCACTGCCAGATAGAGACAAATCTTAAGATGGTGAAAGAAAATTTAATTCCATAGCATCCTGTCTGGCAAGAACTCACCTATCAATAGTAGTGATTGTGAAACCCTTACTCCTTGTTATTTTGCCTTTCTGGTCCCCGCTCTCCATTGTTAATCTGTATGGTCTCTGTCTGGTTCTTTGATTGTTTCTGTTGCTGTATCATTAATTTTGCTGGGTGTAAACCAATTAAACGTGGTGGTTCAGGGTTCCAACCCTCCTGCTTGTGTGACGTTGCAGTCTACACGATTTTATAAAAATATGCTAATGAGTGAATATAACGTAACTGGAATATGCTTTATGCAAAAGGTCTCTTGTAAGGTATCGTTACAAAGCTTATAATCTGCATGCGTCTGACGAAGTGGGTATTCACCCACGAAAGCTCATGCTCCAATACATCTGTTAGTCTATAAGGTGGCACAGGACTCTCTGTCGCAATCTACTGAGTGTGATCATCCTATTTGTATAAATGTACCACTCTCGTATCTGAAAGTAGAAATCTGAACTATAACTCTGAGGGCCTATTGTAGTTATGCAAAGTGTGGGCCATTAATGGTGTTTTGGAATCTTGATGACTCCCATTAACTAGGACAATTGTCTGCAGATGGCTCTGTTTTACCTGTAAGTCGTCCTGTAGACGTGTGTGCTGGCAAGCAGGCAATGAAGTCTTGAAGTGACATGGGATCATGTCACCTGAACTGGAATCCATCTTTAATCTGGTGTCTTTCCATTGAGAAGGAGGGGGTGGGAACCCAGAGAGGGACAAAGGATTCCCGCCTTATGCAAAAGAGATATAAGGGGGTGGAACAGAACAAAAGGGGCTGCAGTCATGAGAAATCCCCTAGCTACCACCTGAGCTGGAAGAAGAGCTGTAGCAGGGGAAAGGATTGGGCCCAGGCCTGGAGGGTGTCTAGTCTGAGGAAAAAACTTACTGAAGCATCTTGGAGGGTGAGATTATCTGTGTTCAGTTTGATTAGACATAGATTTGTGCATTTTCTTTTAATTTGCTTGGTGACTTACTCTGTTCTGTCTGTTACTACTTGGAACCACTTAAATCCTACTTTCTGTATTTAATAAAATCACATTTTACTTATTACTTAACTCAGAATAAGTATTAATACCTGGGGGAGCAAACAACTGTGCATCTCTCTCTATCAGTGTTCTAGAGGGCGACCGATTTGTGAGCTTGCCCTGTATAATAGGCTTTATACAGGGTAAAATGGACTTATTTGGGTTTAGGCCCCATTGGGAGTTGGGCATCTGAGTGTTAAAGACAAACACACTTCTGTGAGCTGCTTTCAGGTGAACCTGCAGCTTTGGGGCAAGTAATTCAGACCCTGGGTCTTTGCTGGAGCATAGGGGTCTGTCTGGCTCAGCAAGACAAGGTGCTGGGGTCCTGAGCTGCCAGGGAAAGCAGGAGCAGAGGTAGTCTTGGCACATCAGGTGGCAGCTCCCCCGGTGGGGTTCTGTGATCCAACCCATCACACTGCCGGGTTTGCAGGAGCAGGTAACAACCCCTGCGCTTCTTCCAGAGCCAGGATAAATAACCTGGGGGCCAGGGAACCAACCCTCCTGCTTCCAGGCATAAGCCAAGCACTAACTGCTGGGTGTTGGAAGAGATCTTCCATGGGCAGGTTATTTCATAAGCGTCTACTGCAGGGTTTCTTGCACTTCCAGATGCCACAGAAAAAGGTGCTTATTGTTGGAGACAAACTAGTGGCCTAGGTGGACCACTGGTCTTTTCCAGTCTCTCAATTCCTGTATCGAATTGAAGAGACTGAGAACTGCTAATCTAATACAATCAAAGAATTGCCAGGTCTGAAATGATGGAATCTCTGCCTTTCCCTGCCTTGTGCCAGGAGTAAGCATGAGCAGGATGGAAATGGCTTCCCTTCCCAAGAATTGGGTATTTTAGCTCTTTTCACAGGGATTAACATTAATGTCAATTCACTCATTGCAAAAGAGCATTTCCAAGGATCGATGGCATCCCATGCCGTTTGTTCAGATCCTCAGCCTTTCAAGTTGGTTTGGACAATCCCCATTGTGACTTTTAACCCATTCCTGAACCTTTGTCTGTCTTCATTTATTGGCTCTTCTTTTCCCTCTGGGGTCCCTTCAGCACAGCTCCTGCATCCAGTCCCAATCTTGGGGCTGTGGTATTGCCAGGGATGTCCTAGAATTTATGGGACCCTATGCAACCCTCCCACCCCCTGCACTGCCCCTAGCGTGACTTGTTTCCGCTCCCAACCTAGGATCCCCCTACACTCTCCCTCTGCCCTCCCCTCCCCAGGGTACGTTACCTGGGACAGTCCAGCAGGGAGGGGGTTAAATATCTGGCTGCTGTGGAGTGGGGAGCAGGAAGCCAAGGCTAGGCAGACCTGGCAGTGACCCCGGGCCCCACGCCTTGGGGAGCCTTGCTCTTCGGGGGTTGCGGAAGCATGGGGCCCAGGATGTTACAGAGGCAGGGGCTGAATTTTGCCTTAAAGGGATACCATCCTTTTCCACAAGTGTGTCAAAATGGAAGTCCTGGTAAATCCCAACTCCCACTGCCCCTGGGGATCATCTGTGCCTGAGCCCAGCAGGGTAGAACAGGTCATATGCTCTGGGGCCTGGAGGGAGAGCCTGTCTGCCACCACCCCATGTCCCCGAGGGGTGGCTGTGTGACTGCTTTCCTCTGAAAGGTCAGCTGCACAGTTCACTCCCTGAGGCTGAGTTCCAGGCTGCTGGGTTGGGGGAGCGTTGGGGGGTAGGGAGAGGTTGAGTCAGCCCCTCTGGGTGGGGTGTCCATCCCCAAGTGACCAGCATGAGGATGTTCCTGTGCTAACAATATGACTTCCCCAGGGTGCTGCTGGGCACACTCACCTGCTGAGAGGGTTGCTCAGGGCTTTGGTTCTCTCCCACTGGAGCTTTCCTAGACACTTTCCATCTTCTTCAGAAGGCCTTTCTCTATTTTCCTTCCTGGGGCCCCCTCTAAGCCACCATCCCTCGTGCTCTGTAGGGCCAGATCTATGCTTTCTTCACCTGCACAACTCCGGCTGTGAACAATTGGAACAGCTTGTTCAGTGAGCGGTGCCTCTTCGACCCCTTTGTCTCTGAGGAGAATTTGTGTCCCTGTGTCTTTCCATCCTGTGTCCACGCTGTCATTGATTTTCCAGCCATAATAAGCTTCATCTCTAGCTCTGCAGAGCCAACCCTCTCCAAACCTTTCAAGTAATCCGCAGGTGCTTCCGGGCTTTCTGTGCTGAGGACAGTGAATGAATGTGAACTGGCTGAGGCTTGTTTTTTCTCAGCTCAGGGCCCTGATTTCTCTAGTGCTCTGGGTAGTTCCACCGATCACACTTCCTCAGGCTCTTCCATGACTGGAAATTTGTAATGGGAATTACTAGGAGAGGAATGATCCTGGGGAAGTCAGTGCCTAGCCTCCCAACCCTGCTCCTTTGGCTTTGTTTAATGAACAGATTAAAGATAAAAGCATTGCACTCAATACGTTCAGTGTCCATACAATCTCCGTGCACATTGGATTTGAAAACTTGTCCTTCTTCGTTCACAAGTGTCCAACTGAAATCAGAAGATTCATAATGCCTAATGGGCTACTTCCCTGTGATACAAAGGTTCACAAACATCGTGGTGAATAGCACCGATTACTAAGTAATCGCAGTGGGTTTCAGCCCTGTAGGATCACCTGTAAGGATTTTTCCTTCCTTTAAAGAGGGCAGAACCCAAATCCCCTTCGGAAGATGCAGGGAATCTTACAGTAAACTCTTCCCACCTGGTCCCCTTTGTAAAGCCCGTCTATCGGAGCTTCCCTTAGCACAAGAAAAAAAGGCCACACAGAGGTAACCACACAAACAAGACTTTATTTACTACAGGGGAAAGGGCTAGGATAGGATAGAGAAGGGGCAGATTAACAAAACTTTAACTCTGGAAATGCTCCACTCTCACAAACAGTAACACCCATGAGGTAATGTTGAGGTTCTCTCTCTTCTCTTGCAAGGACAGTGATGGACGGCTGCTGCTCTCTTGACATTGGATGTCAGGGATGGACATCGATGCTGGACACAGGAACGGGTGAGTAGACCTAACTAAAACCCCTCCCTATCCCTCTTTGCATCGTCTCTGCCTGGATGTTAGACCCTGTCTACGCGGATTCAATCCGTGGGTGGGAGTGTGCTTCCCAACCCAAAATAATACAGCACATGGCAAAAGGTCACCACATTCTTTTTCCAAGTCCAAGATGGCCCCCTATAGATAACCCAAAACATCAATGCCTTTCTTCCCTTCTTTTACTAAAATTTGGCATGGGCAACCAGCATTTTACAACCTGGAGACTGGATTTGACCAATCGGGGGATGTACGGGAACAGAGTGACCCATCTAGAAGGGGGTTGTATATCCCCTCTGAGAACTCCTCCCTCTGTCCTCTACCAGTTGAAGTGAGCGTCAGCCCTGTAGGATCACCCTGAGAGTGGATTTGACCAAACACGGAAGTGCTGTAGCGGAGTGACCTGCCCACAACAGGATCCCATGACCCCTCTACAAAGTCCTCACACCAACCTCTACCAATTGGCAACTGTTTCACTCCCACCTTAGGCCGTCTCAGAAGGGAAACATGTACCAATCAGAACATATATAGCCCGAAGATCTAGGCCATGATTTCTGCAAAACACATCGTTGGAACGAGATGGCCTCTTCCCTGCAGTGTTGGGTTGCGATGTCCAGGACGATGCTGCCAGCCACGCAAACATGGAGCTCCGGAGATCTGTGGCTTCTGACCTAGGCCTTCGGGCACTACTTATTCTGATCGGTACATTTCCCTTCTGGGATGGCCTAAGGGCTGAATATGAAACTCTGACTGATTAGCAGAGGATGGTGGGGGGATTTCATGGAGGGGTGATGGGCCCCTCTTACGGGCAGGTCATCCCACCATGGCACTTACCCTATCTGGTGAAAGCCCCTCTCTGGTTGGTCCTAAGGGGATGAGACCCACCCCAATTGGGAGGAGTTCTCAAGGGGGTCACATGACCCACTTCCAGATGGGTCACTCTGCCCCAGAACTTTCCCCCATTGCTCAAATCCATTCCTGAGGCAGATCGATGGTGATAAAACACTCCGAGATTGGTGAAAGAGTGGGAGGAGCTCTTAGAGGGGTCACATGCCACTCCTTGTGTCCATTCATGTTTGCATCTTGACCCTGAAAGTCTCATTTCATGGGGTCAGTCTCATGGTGACAGATGAGTGATGCCTTAGGGGTGAAGGGGCAAGGTCCCATGTCTGGAACCATATAACTGCCCTTAGTCTCAGGGTGATTTGGCCTAATGGCAAGAGTCTAAATGGCTGCCCTCCCACTCAGGGCTGTGTGGCCCTACACCCAGAGTCCATGTGGCCGCCCTCTCCTTCTGGGCTGTGTGGCCGAGACCAGAGTCCATGTGGCGCCCTCTCCTGTTGGGGCTGTGTGGCAAGAGACCAGAGTCCGTGCGGCCACCCTCTCTGTCCGGGGAAGTGTGGCTCAGAGACCAGAGTCCGTGCGGCCGCCCTCTCCGGCGGGGCTGTGCGGCCCAACGACCAGAGTCCGTGCCGTGCGGCCGCCCCCCTCCGTGCGGGCGGGGCTGTGCGGCCCAACGACCAGAGTCCGTGCGGCCGCCTCTCCGGCGGGGCTGTGCGGCCCAACGACCAGAGTCCGTGCGGTCCGCCCTCTCCGGCGGGGCTGTGCGGCCCAACGACCAGAGTCCGTGCGGCCGCCCTCTCCGGCGGGGCTGTGCGGCCCAACGACCAGAGTCCGTGCGGCCGCCCTCTCCGCGGGGCTGTGCGGCCCAACGACCAGAGTCCGTGCGGGCCCGCCCTCTCCGTCGGGGCTGTGCGGCCAACGACCAGAGTCCGTGCGGCCGCCCTCTCCGGCGGGGCTGTGCGGCCCAACAGGAGTCCCAGAGCCCTCTGTGGCGGCTGTGCCGCCCAACGACCTCCAGCCTCTCGCGGGTCTATGGGCCAGAGACCAGAGTCCGTGCGGCCGCCCTCTCCATTGGGGCTATGGAGGCCAGAGACCAGAGTCCATTCAGTGCGGCGCCGCCCTTTCTATCGGGGCTGTGTGGCCAGAGACCAGAGTCCACCCTTGCAGCCAGCCCTTTCCGGTCGGGGCTGTGTGGGCCAACGACCAGAGTCCATGCGGCCGCCCTCTCTGGCGGGGCTGAGTGGCCCAACAACCAGAGTCCATGTGACTGCCCTCTCCGTTGGGGCTGTGTAGACAAGAGACCAGAGTCTGTGCGGCCGCCCTGTCTGGCAGGGCTGTGTGGCCCAACGACCAGAGTCCGTATGGCCGCCCTCTCCGTTGCGGGGGGCAGTGTGGCCCAAACACCAGAGTCCGTGCGGCCGCCCATCCATCGGGGCTATGGGGCCAGAGACCAGAGTCCATTCAGCGCCCGCTCTGTCAGGCTTTGTGGCCCAGAGATCAGTGTCTGTGTTGCTATCCTGTCTCTCTTGCCTGTGTGGCCCGATGGCTACAGACAATATGGCTGCTCTCTCCCTCGGTGCTGTGTGGCCCAACGGCCAGAGTCAATATCGCTGCCCTTCAGCGCAGGGCTGTTTGCTGAGAGTTCAGAGACAAGTTGGCCGCCCCTCTTCATGGGGCTGTGCAGTCTAGTGGCACATTGGGGAGGTGGGCTGCCACCCAAGGATGGACGGCGGCCAGGGCAGGGGGACCCGGACCCTCCTTACTCCCCTGGGTCCTAGCCCAGGGCCTTGTCCATGGCCAATGTCTTTGGCATTGAGTCAGTGGGGATCCAAGCAGAACATCTGATGTCACTCAGCATGACAATGGCGAGTTCTCCCAGGTTACTTCCTACGAGATGTCTCTAGGCCACGGGCTGGAGGTCTCTGGGTTCCGGGCATGGGAAACTCCCAGAGACTCCAAGCTTCCTTGCACGACTGGATGGGGATGGGGTTGGGTCTCAGCACTTCAGGGCTCTGCAGTCAGGGGCTTCAGCTGCTTCTGGACTGGAACCTACAATGTGCATCCTCCATTTTTGGCATCTGCCTAGACTGAGCTGAGCTGCTCCCCTTCACACTGGTGCTCCAGTTGCAGCATGTCCGGCAGGGCTGGGGAGGGGCTTGGCTTCCTCCGCCTAGACTGTGGGCTTATGTGTGGCTGGTGCACACCCCAGCACATCCTGCTCTGCCTCTTCTCTCTCCTCCTTCCCATGCAACAGCTGCATTGGCGTCTCCCAAGAGATGTGATCAGTGGTGGGCTCATTTGGCTCCTGTTAGCCTCTCGATGTCTGTAAGAGGGAGAAAGGGCAGGAACACAAATCAGAAGAACCAAACCTTCAAGCCGAGTAGTTTTCCACAGCACAAAACCACTGCACTTTGGTAATGCTCATTTGCAACTTCCCCCTGAGAGCTGGCATTGCTTCAAGAGAGCCCCCAACCCCCCGCAACCTCCGCTCCCCTGTGGGCTGGCAATGGATAAAGGGAGTCTGGGAGAATTTCTCCTCTCTCTGCCTGGCTCTGATGACTGAGGGAATCACATGCCAGAAGCTCTGTGAATGTGGGGCTCTGTGCAGTGGGGTGAGATGTCAGACATGGAGCCCAAAGGTGGGGTTGTCCTGACTCTGCAGTAACTTCACTGCAGTGAGAGAGATTTCAGAGCTCAGCTGCAGGGTTCTGCCCTGTAAGCGTGTGTGGGGCTGGGGCAGAAGTGGGGCAGTGATGCACTCATGAAAGGAGTAGGGCTAAGGTGGGCCCCGTGGCACAGCCACTAAAGCCCCTGTGTGCTGCGTTCCAGCCGGGCTGGCTCTGCCTGGCTGGGGTGGGGTGAGGCAGCTCCGTGCGCTGCCATTCCTCTCTCCCCCAGCCGCGACTCCGCGACGAGCACCGCACTGGGAACCTCTGTCCCGGGAGCTGCTCTTGCCTGTAGGCTCCGCCTCCCGCTGCTCCCATTGGCCAGGAATCCTTAATCCCACCCTGGCCCTACTCCTAGCCTCTTCCAATCCTGCTCTTGACTCCTGACTCCGGCTCCACCCTCGGCTCGACCTCTACCACCCTGACCACTAGGCCCCACCACCCCGCTCCAGCCACTGGGCCCAACCATCTGTGCTTTGGTGTCTGACACCAGCGATATGGAGGAGTCGTTCACCTCACTGCTTTCCATGCGTGTGGCCCTGCTTTTGTCAGCTCCGGTTTTCATCTGCCATTGTGCTGCCCAGTCACATGGCTTTATTAGATCCCTTTCAACTTCTTCAAAGTCTTCTCTACGCCTCACTGACCTACATAATTTTCTGTCATCTGCCAACATCCACCTCCTTGTTCAGTCCCTGTTCCAAAGACACCCTTGGAGGAACCTAGCAGGACAGACAGGTCTTCTGTGTCGGTCCCGTTCCCTAGTCGAATGCGGAACCAGACACGAGATTTCCAAGCTTCTGCAGCCATTTGTAATATCTTGGAGGATGCGCCCTGTGGTCCTGTCAGATGTCAAAGGCACTTCCTGAAAAGCTGAAAGAAAGAGGAAAGGCGTTGAAAGCCCCATGGAGCTGATGCGACTGGTGCCTAGGAAACCTCCCTTTCAGATGGCCATTGCCACATGCTATTAGCTACCCAAGAGTCTCTGGGGCACAGAAACAACAACTCTGCTACTCCTAAAATAGCCCTGAACAGAAAGGAGGCCCCATTCTGTGCGTAACTTCCCCCTCCCTCAGCATACACACGTCCACACACACGACCACACACTAAAACACAGGCAGGTGGGGGCAACTGTTCTTGAGATGGAACAGAAAAGCGACAGCAGCAGAGGTGTGAAATCATCCAACATTTACGCACAGATCCGCAAAGGGATTTAGACTCCTGACATCTACTGAAATCCTTTGTGGCCCTGGGCCTTCCTTCCTTAAGAGGTCACAGGGAAAGATGTTTCCAATGTGCACTCAGGGGATTTCCTAAGAGCTGATAGCAAGTTCTGAGTGGTTCCCTGCCCTGAAATCTCTCCATTACAGGGAGAGCAAGTGATGAAATCTTTTCCCTAAAGAGGTTATTGTCATCATCATCATCATCACCCTTAATAATAACAACAGTCCTTTTCAGTTCTGTCAGGCCTTCCTTTAGAGACGTTCTGACCTCTGTGAAGACAGTCTCCCCACACCGCTCTAAGCCTACGTCTATTCTAGGAGCTAGGGATGGAATTCCCTGCTCCCGTACACATATTGGGGCACCTCGATGAAAGCTCGCCTGACTTCCTTCTTCCTTAAACACTGTCCTTAGACAGAGAGGGCCACATTCAAACCCAGGGTGTGTTCAGGCCCTGTGCTGCACCCCTGTACTTCCCACAGAGGCACAAACACACACAGAGGTATTTCCTTACCTTCATACAGGCGGGAGATGCCATCTTCATTCACTCTTTCAGACAACAGGTCGCAGTAATGGTGGATAGTATTTCCTAGACAGACAATGAATCTCATTACTGTTCAAATCCTTCACTGAAAACTGCTAAAGATGCAGCCATTCCCCCAGGACAGCCCTTGGGAAATTAAATACATTCCTTGTATCTGTTCACAAAGCACATTAAATAAAGCATCAGAAGCCCAGAAGTCACTGAGAGACTGATTTCCAAAGGAGATTGAATTCACATCATGCTGGTTTCCCCTAGGTGCAGCAAAGAGGAGTTGTGGGCAGGGGAAGTTGGTGCAGTCGATGCAGCTAAGATGCTCCCTTCATCTAGGAAGTCATGTTAATTTTTCTCTTTTCTCTCTCTCTCTCTCTCTCTCTCACACACACACACACACACACACACACACACACACACACACTTTCAGGATATTCTGGGGCTGTCGGAGGGAAGAGAGTAGCAGTCTAGAAAAGGGTTTGAAGGAAGCAGTTCAAAAAGCTGGAGTGAAGTTGCTCTGCTTACCAATGAAGAGGGCTGCAGAATGTCTGATTGTTGTCTGTGAGCTTTCCAGGTAGTCTAAGGCCTGGAAGAGGAATTTGGGGATGTGGCTCTTGTTGTTCTGCATCTAGGAAGAAAGAAGGAAGAAAGGCACAATATACAAATGACATGTTCTTCCCACAGGGACTAGTCCAGGGAAGCCAAAGCATAGAGCCAGGGCATGGCAACAGCCAGTCTGAGCCCATGCGCCACAGCAGCACCTCTCTGGAGTTACTAGTGTGTTCTCCAGAACCTCAGCTTTCATTTTAAGAGAGAAAAGTTTGCAGGTCTGACAGTTGTGGAGAAAAATTTCAAAAATGTGAAGGGATTTCTGTAACTCCTGCAGAAATGAACCAGCAGAGAGCCCAGAATCGAGTCCTGCCACCCGCCGGAAGCGAATGGATCCTCAGGGTGTAGGGTTAGAAAGGTCTCCCTCAAGTCCCCATTCCCACTCTCAAGGCACAAGGTATTGACCTACCAAGCACTTCCAGGCACACTTCAGGAGCTGTGTGGAGCCATCCCAGGCCATGCTGCGGAACAGCGTCTTCAAATGAGCCCACCTGAGAAAGACTGCGCAGCGGAAGAGCGTCAGTTTGCATCTCTGCAAGAGAAGGGGAGACCAAGGGGGTTCTGACTGAGAGAGGGACGGTCTGGGGGACATGGAACCTTCCCCGTCCCTTGTTGTCCTGCTTTTCCTGCTAGTAGAGATTCCTGTCATTTGTTGTAGACAAGAGTGTGCTCAGGAGAGGGAATTGGCTGGAAAGAGCCAGAGCCGTCCTGTCTTTGGATGGTTTGGGGCGGTTCCCCAGGGCCCTGCACTTCAGGGGACGCAGGAGCTGGGCCATGCCGGGGCCAGCAGCAGTACTCCCGGCCCGCTACGCTATGCCCCACCTCACCAGCTCCCAGCGTCATTGGGGAAATGAGGGGGTGGGGGCTTGGGGGGAAGGGAGGTCTAGAGATGGGGCAGGGGACGCAGCAGGGGTGGGAAGAGGTGGGGTGGGGCTTGGGGGAAGGGATGGCGTGGGGGTGGGGCTTAGGGCAGAGTAGGTGGTGTTGTCCCAGGCCCTGCGCCCCTCTATGGACGGCCCTGGAAAGATTCAGAAGAGATCTCCACAGCTCGGTCCTTAGGCGCAAAGAGACTGCATGAGAGCGTGAGTCAGCTTTGGGATCCCAAAGAGTCGGACCGAAGGGGCCCCCAGATCAGGCTTCCCTCCACACCCAGTTGGCCCAACGAAAGAGGGCAACGTTCGGTGAATGGTGGGAAGCTGGGACCTGGAGAAGTTCTCTCAGGAGCTCCAGGGAAGAAGTCAGGGCAGCTGCACCCACTTTCCAGAAGGCTGTGAGCAGATATCAGCTCCCTGAACCAAAGAGCACTTCCAGATCTATGCTCCCTTTTCTTTTGCTGCCTTTCTTGTGAAGCTTTTGATGATGCAGCAGCCCAAAGACCTGAGGCCTCTCTTTGCAGGAGAGGCTCAGGGCTCTTTCCCAGAAGAAGGCTTTTCTTGCCAATTGTGCTGTATGCTGTGAGAATGGGGGAGGCACTAGGCTCCAGCATGGAGTGAAGCAGGGAGGAAAAGACTCTACTTGGCAAGGGGCTCTGGTCATTAATGGAGTGGGGTCCCCAGGGGATTCTGGCTCTTTGCGCTTTAGGAAATAATGAGCGTGGCACTTACCAGTGTCACGCTCTCATTCTGGTCTTCAAGGTGCAGCAGCAGCGGGAGCAAGCAGTTGATTATTTCCTGCTGCACGATGGGTTTTTCCGGGTCCTTCACGCTGCTCACCACGTTGCCAAGCAGTAAAATGGCAGCGGCGCGCACACTGCCCCTCTCCTGGCAATGAGACACAGGGAGGGGGAAAGCCCGGTTAAAGCCAGGCAGGATCAGAGCATAACGCGACAGAGTCCTAATCTGCACGCTGCTGCCGTTCCCCCATGTTAAGTGACTTGGCTGGCGGGTGCAGTGAGGCCACCAGGCCAGCGCCATAGACATCTTGTGCAGAAGAGGGCCTGAGACACTGTGCAGGGCAGTGCAGCCCCATGGTGTCCTAGACACAATGTCTGTCTGGAGAGCACAGAATCCTCGAGGCCTGGAAGATGAGGGGAAAGGGAGGGAAGGCGGCTGGAGACCAGTCTGGGGAAGGGGAGGAGCAGCTGCTGGAGCCTTTCAGGGAGGTGCTGCTCCAAAAGACAGCAGTTCTTTTGCTCTTCGGTGCCCCTGAGAGCCGGGCCATTCCCAAGCCACCTCTTTCCTGCTGGGGATCTCCACCTCTTTGGGGGCCAGTGTTCTCCAGACAGCTGGTCATCTGCCCAGTGGCAGGCACCTCTCCCCCAGGCCAGGCAGCAGCAGGGGCTGGGAGCATGATGCTGAGGCTGAGGTTTGCGGAGAGGAGCTCTGGGAGGGAGGTGGGCGAACAGCAGATTCCCCAGCCATGACAGGGGCACCCCTTGGAGGCTCGGTGGCAGGGCTGAGGGGTGAGAGGAAAGGGGATGGGGAGGGAGAGACAAGGGCACCAGAGACAGGCGGAGGGGAATGGGGTTCTCCTGTGTTTCCCAGCCTTACGTCGTCAATGAAGGGGCGAAGGCAGACTGCAATGTCCTGGGAGATGGAGCCAAGCCCCTCCCCATCCAGGAGGTAGATGATGTCTCCAGCTTGATGCATGGCCCCCATGACACGCCCCCCATCCATGTCACAGAACATGTCCATGATCGCTGGCAGCTGGCCCGTAACGATTGCACCTGCAGCAATGAAGAAGGCAGCTCATTACTATGCTGGGCAACAGCCTGCGGCATATGCTGCCCCATCCCACTCCCACCTATGAGAAACCACAGCTGGCACAGCCCCCCAACGGGGCACAAAGTCATTCTCCTGTCACTCTGTGCCAGCTGCTCACTGTAACCTTTGTCTTTGCTCACCCGCCTCCCCCATTGCATCACATCTGCAGTCACGGGTCAGCTCACGGGAGCAGGGACCACGTCGTGCCTTGATTTGCTCTGTAAAGCACCTCCAACATTTGAGTGCTGTGTGTTAAACAACAAGGCTTGTGTGGGGATCTCGCTCTCACTTCTGAGCTATTCGCTAGACATTGGCTTCCTCGGTCCTCTGGGCAATCCACCCCGCTCACCTTTTCTGGCTGGAGCACAATACTGCCAAGGCCTCGCAGACTGAGCTGACGTACAATGGGATTTTTATCTTGGGTCCATTCCATGAGCTGTGCCTGGAGCTGTGATTTTGTCAGTATTGTCTGAATGGAAGGACTCTGGAGAAACTGGAAAGAGCCAGATCAGTATCGGGGTGAGGAGCAGAGCTCTTCCTGTGGGGTCTGTTCCCTGGAGACTCATCTTTACCAAATGGCCACTTCTTCCCATAGAAAGTCTCTGGTGTGTAGGGAGCCAGGTGCTGCTGCTCTTTCGGTTGGTTCATTGGCAGAACTTAGACTAATGCACAAGTCCCAGATAAAGCCCCAGGGAAAGGGGAATCTCCAGGCCCCACTGAATGCCATGGAGTGACCCCTGGGGCAGAAGAAAAGCAGAAGCCCAGGAAAAGGTGAGGAGAGAAGCATGGCCTTGGGGCACTGGAGAAACATCTCCTCTTGTCACATGATCCCATCTAGGTCCACCCAGCCAGGAGCAATCTCACCCTGTCTCTCTCTCCCTCTCTGTACCATGCCCCGTGACCATCCATGTGCAGAGAGGAGCTAGCTGGCTGTAGGTTGCTGAGCTGCTGACAATGTGCCCCAGAGCTTACTGGCCTGAGCTCCTCTCCAGAAAGGCCACTTGTGCCTGTCAACTACTGAATCTCACCTCAGTGCAGAAAGTCATGGCGATATTTCTCTGCTCCTCCTCCTTCTCCCTTTGGACAATGGTGACGGCCTCTCTGAAAACTGCAGGGAGCTGAGGGTTCTCAAACTCGATCATGGCTCTGGAAGATGGAAGAGAAAGTCCCTTGTGGTTATCAAAGGGGAGAGAGAGTTCCTCTCTAGTTGCTGGGCTGAGATGGCAGCCTGGAAGAGAGGCATATTGCCTAGGGAAACTTTGGGCTCCTACCTTGCAATCACGCCAACACCGTGCGAGTAGTAATTGCGGGAGGTTATCATGTCCCAACCCTGCTGAAAGTGGATGCTGGCAAATTCCTTCCAGTATCCGGGCATGGAAAAAAGAGTCTTCACAGCCTCCACGGACGTGCTAATGACAAAAAAAGACCAATGTCAGGCAACGAGCTCAGCCCCAAGCATGGCAAATCTGCACAGGCCCTGGCACACACAGCATGGTCATGGCAGGTGGCACATGTGGACGGCTGCACAAACATGACTGTGTAGTGCAAGCAACTGGCCTGTGGACGGAGTCAGATGAGCGAGTGTGACTCACAAGAACACACGGCTCTCAGCCCTTTTCCCTCCAGAGAGACCTGCACCGAACTGAGCCTGGGCTAACTCCAGCACCCGAAGAAATGATGGCCATGAAGAGACCACATGTGTTTAGCAGAACCAATCTGTTCTTCCTTTTCCTTTCAGTCTTTACCTTAGGAAATTGAGGCAGCTGGATCCCTCCTTGGGGCTGGATGTGGTGCTGGCCATGTAGGTCCCTGGCAAGTGCAGATCCATGACATACTGCACTTGCCTGAGGCAGAGGATGAGCATCTGGGGATACATTTGCAGGATGGCTTCTCGGTATCCCCATAGGAAAAGGACCTCGTAAATGGTCCTCATTGCCTGGAGTGGGGACAGAATTTCACTCAGCTATCCCAATCTGCCACTTGCCCCCATTGCCACTCGCTATTGTCCTTTTGTCATGTCTCATTTCCTCCCCAGCCTATTAGAAAAGAGGATTGGCTGCTGAGGGGGAGGAGACATTTGGAGGCTCCTGAACCTTCACCCATTCCTGGAACGGAAGCAGGATGGAGCCCTACGGAAAGGTCAGAAGAGTCTGGATGAGGTTATTCCCCATTATTTCTCATAATGGTGCAGACCCTGTGCTTTGGATTTCCAGCCGTGACTGGACGGGCTGAAACCATCCTGAGGAGATCCATTCTCATAGCCCCAGTGTTTCTGGCCCAGTCAAAAGTGGCAGACATCTCATGATCCAGTGCTGGGAAGATTTCTAGTCACAACTGACAGAGCCAGAAACCTGGATTCTGCCAAGAGACACCCGAACTGCACCTGTTGACTAAAGGGCCACCTAGAGCAGAAGAGAGAACAGAGCCAGGGTACTAGCAGATAAACCACTTCAGATCTGTAACTTTTAGCTGGGGGAGACGTTTCTAACATCTCTTTGGTTTGATTGGAAGTGGCCAAGACACACCAAGCCTGGTCTGCACTACAGAGTTAGGTCAACGCAAGGCCCCTCACCCAGCATCACCCTAACTGTGGAATTTCCATCCCATCGTCAGAACTGCCCCTTGCTGCCAAATTCATAACTCCACCTCCACAAGTGGTAGAGTCAGGTCGATGCAGTTCGGTCGATAGAGTGTCAGTGTAGACACAACGTCACGTGGGTCAACTGGCTTTCAGGAGCCTTCCCACAATGCCCCACCCTGACCATACAATTGAGACGAGCCCTTCTAGTGAGGTCGTGCACTGCCGACACAAGCAGCAAAGTGCAGAGACGCACAAAGGATGGAATTGGTGTGGCGGCTGTGTGCCGAGGTAAGGCAGGTCGGTTTCATTGTGTAGTGGAGCCGTGGCCTGAAGCTAAGAAGGGGTGAATCTCCCCCCCACACACAGATGCACCATCCTCCCTGTGGAGGTGGGTTCTCAGAGTGACATCTCAAATCTCACTTACAGCCAGAGACACATTGCCGCTCTTCTCCTCCCGGCGTCTCTGCTGGAGCTTGTCCAGCAGCTGCTGCAGCACCTCCCTGGGGAGCTGTGGTTCTTCCCCCAAGGCCTTCCACAGCTCAATGGCACATCTGCAGATTGAGAAAGAGCAGTCAGACCTTCCCTGCTTGGCCCCTCTTGCCCTCCCCGGGGAGAGGCTTGGAAAGCGGGCAGGAAAGGCGTCTCTCAGAGGAGACAGCGACTGGTGCAGGGAGGCTGAGGCAGGGCAAGTCCCGTCAGAGAAGGTTGTATTTATTCCTTTCCCCTAATGGCTTATTGTTCCTGAAGCTAGCACCACTGTTTCCAGGACAGTGAGCATGTCCTGACCACAGAGTGACCACCACAGTGTGACCACCAGACTGTGCAACATTCTGCTCTGTTACGCTAGGGTCAGTCCTGAGGAACTTGCCTGAGCTCATTGGAGTTCCTCTGGCTATTGGAGGGTGTAAGTGAGACCCAGCGTTTGGGCCAATGTCTCTCAGCAGCTCAATGCTAGTGCTGTGGTGGATGGGGTGAGACATTGAATCAGAACATGCCCTGATAGGAGAGGTTTCAGGAGCTTGGAAGGGAAAATTGTACTGCCCAGTGTGACAGAGCTGGAAGGAAACTAGGACTGAAATCCCCCTCCTCTCTTCTCTCCATTCTTGCTGATCTAAGCACTGCTGGTCCCCCCAGGCATCTGCAGAGGAAGACTACAGAAGAATCCAAAAGGCTTCCAGTCATTTGACTTCCAAGTTTGGTAAAGAAGGTCGGACATGGTGGTAAAGCCCTGGGGACACTGAGAACTAGGTTGGACAAACCAAGAGCAAATGGCCTGGATTTAAGGTCCTCAGGTAGCTTGACTGAAATTCTTTGCCAATGCTGCCAAGTTTCCATAGCTTCTGAGCACAGACCCTGGAAAGAACTGGGGCTGCTTCAAAGAATTCAAACCTGAAAGGTTTACAAATCAAACACTCAAATCAATGTGAAACCCAACACTGTATTCCTCTGGTAACTGAACTGGGTAAGAAATTCAGTTTCTTTCATGCTGCTCTTCAGTTTCTTCTCCAGTGTGACACAGATTTCTCTATGGTCAGCGCAGAAGGGCATTGCAGAGGATGCCGAGGAAAGCTGGAGTTTTGACCTCTGGCTAGGGTCCAGTTGGGTTTCACGGCCCCTAGGCACATGGGGATTGTGTTATAAACACCTCAGCTGATGACTCTGCAAAGTGATTGTTTTTTTTGCAGGGGGGAGGAGAGTTGGCAAAAATAAGGGCTGGAACTTTCTGTCTGAAGAGATTTACCTCTACTGTGCAGCTCCATAAGGATGAATGTGTTTTTTCACCACTTCCTCAGCCATGGAATTACTATGGATCTGACTACAGGTAACAATCCTGCACTGGTCCCCGGGGACAGACAGATGGACCTCATAGGCCTTTTCCATCTCTGCCTTCTCTCACACAATAGGGAGCAGCCAGACCTCATGACCCAGGGATGTGGAGTGAGCCCCAAAGTCATTTATTGGCCCTGTACTGGATGGGAGAGGAAGTGGGGTGACCCATAGAAATCAGGACAGTGCTGGAATTCTCCAGAAAACTGGCATGTCTCCATCCTGGGGAGTGCAGGAGGAGGGTTGGCTCCTCAGTGGTTGAGCCTTGGCATCTCCTCTTAGTGAGCATGGACAGCTCTCTGCACAGCAGGAATCTCCCTCTAACTGTGTGAGCCCGATGGACCCCTCCCGGACCGTGGCCTGTCAGTAGGAGCAGGAAGAGAAAAAATGGCCTGAGGTGATAAGAGAGCAGCTCCTTACCTGTCCGATGACAGCGTGTGCACCACACAGCTCAGAAACATGTCCTGGGGGTGGGAACAAGCCAACAAGACCATGGCTCTCAGCGCTTTTTTTCTGGCTCTGGGATCAGAGACGTTGTCCAGCCAGATTAAGATACGTCCCATGACGTCTCCAACCTGGAAGAATGCCAGAAAATTGAAGGATGGATTTATCCATGAGTAGCCTTCTCCCAGGTAACCCCTCCTGGCAGCCCTGCAAGCCGCCTCTCACCTTGGTTGCCCATCTTGGCTCCTCCATAATCTCAAGAAAGAGGCTTTGATAAGTCCAGGAAGCCCAGCCTTCCTGAGGTCTGGTTTAGCACCTTAAAGCTCAGAAACACACACAAAAGCCTTCCCCAAAACCTTACTGTGGGCACAGCCCAAACTCCCCTGATGTCCCAGGGCCTTCCCTGCCTTAGCAAACTGCTCTCAGCCCTGCTCTCAAGGGCTTCCCTGCAGGAACCTTTCCTCCATCTCTGCAACTTCCTATTGCTCTTTCTAGCACAATCAGTTCCTCCAGGCCCATGCTTCTCAATCCAGTTTCCATTGTGGGCCCCATATGTGTTGTGTGGGGCACATCCAATACCAGCTGTTTGGCCCTGAGGATGTCCCAGGCAGACAAGCGCTTCTCCAGACCCAGCTGGTTCTACTGACGTACCCCAGAGCCCACCCTAGAGATGGCAGGCAGGGCTAGTTGGACGGGGCTAGCCGGCTCCAGGCCCCAGCCCTAAGGAGAACCTCTACGCTGCAGAATTTTAAAACCTGCCATAACAAATCTCAAAGCTGGGTCTCTAACCTCGGGTTCAGACTATGGCACTGGGAACAGCAGTGCAGACATGCTGACTTGGGCTGGAGCCTGGGCTCTGAAGCCCCCTCCTCCCCAGGCTTCAGAGCTCAAGTTCCAGCCCAAGCCCAGAAGAGGCTGCATTGCCATTTGGCCCCACAGTGCCAGCCCTGGGAGCCCAAGTCCATAGGGCCCGGCTTTACGGCTCTTGCTGCAGAGTTTGCAGCACAGGGTAGACAGACCCGAAAGGGACAAGTCGCCCCCTCGGGCTCTTCCATGAGGAATTAGTCTTTGCTCTTTCCTCTCTTGAACAAGGAGCAGGAGCTCCAACCCGGGTGGCTGGATTCTGTTGCCCTGTTCTGCTAGCAGGAATTAGAGCCCTGCACAAATCAGTCTGCTGATTGAGGGGCCATTTGTTAACTTCCCGCTGGGACCTGCTGGAAACAGGGAAGCGGCCAGAGACAGAGATGACCTGCAGGAAACCCCAGGAACAGGCAGGTTTGGGGAGGAAGCTCAGGCTGAGGATTCTGTTTGTTTATGAGTCTCCGAGTTTCCAGGAAAGCCAAAGCCCAGGAGGGGAAAAAGTCTGCACTTACGCTCCATGGGCAGGCAGTATCTGGGAAGGGCAGGAATGTCACCTATTTCCAGGCCGAGCGATTGAAGGCAACATTTAAAGGACTGTAGGGAATGTGCAGCCTGATTCCTTTCTTGATAATCCCACCTGCGCAGGCTTGGGCAAGTCAAGGAGCTCTCTGGGCTTCAGTTTCCCCAGCTGTCAAATGGGTAGAATTCCTACTTCCCAGGAAGGCGGTGGAGCTTCCTTAATCAGGGGGAATAATGACTCTGAGAGCCTCCTACCCAGGGGATGTAGAAATGAAGTCTGCTAGAAACCTCCCTAGGCCAGTCTAATTGATGGAGGAGGCACTCAGATCATAGAATCATAGAATCATAGAATCAAAAGGTTGGAAGGGACCTCACGAGGTCATCTAGTCCAACCCCCTGCTAAAGGCAGGACCATTTTCCCTAAATAATCCCAGCCAGGGTGCGGTTCTAGCTGGACTTTAAATAGTTCTAAGCATGGGATTCTATCACCTCCCTAGGTAACCATTCCAATACCTCTCACCACTCTCCTAGTCAGAAAGTTTTTCTAATATCCAGCCTCGACTTCCGCACGCTGCAAACTCAAACCATTTGCTCCTTGTTCTGTCTCTCGTCACCAACTGAGAACAATGCTAGCTCCTTCCTCCTTTAGGACATCACCTTTCAAGTAAGTGAGGTTGCTATCAAATCTCCCCTTAGTCTTCTCTTCTGCAGGCTAAATAAGCCCAGTTCCTTCCAGTCTTTCTCTTCGAAGTCATGTGCTCCAGTCCTCCAATCATTTTTGTTGCCCTCCGCCTGGACTCTTCTCACAATTGGTTCCCGTCCGTTTTTTGTAGTGTGCGCCCCAGACAATGACGAACAATACTCCAGACTGCGGCCTCACCAGTGCGAATAAGTCTGTGGGCATGGGCAGGCTGCAGGATCAGAGCTTGGTGAGATGACATTGAGAGAAGGTGCAAACCACCATATCACTCCTTATCCCAGACGTCGGACTCAAATAACGAGGCGCCGCCATGTCTGAGACCATGTTGCTCTGGAGCACCCAGTTGTGCAGCGTTGGGCTGCACTGCCGGGCTCGGTGCTGCGCTCCCCTTTAGAGGGGCTGGCTGTTCCTCAGGGACGTGCTTCAGAGTCCAGCGGCTGAGAACCGTTGCAACACCTGACGGCTCGTGGTACCGCGCCAAGCGCATGAATGGAAAGGGGCAGAGTCAACCTTCCAGCACCGTGTCTGTGTGTCCAGGGAGGTTTCTGAGAGAGGTCCCCTTCCCCTCTCTGCGCAGCATCCCCTGCCCCACGGCAGGGAGTCTCTTACTCTCTCCATCTTCTCTCGTTTAGATAGATGGTTCTCGCTCTTACCGGCGGCTTGAAATTGCTCCAGGGTGGGTGTCGTCAGACCCTTCACTCCTCATCAGCGGGCTTGGAGCTGGCTGAGGGAAGCTGCTCCCCGGGGTCTGCAATGAACAGGGACAAGCTTGGACAGTATATTCCATGCTCAGCTGCTGGAACTCTGTCCCGCGGGAGGCTGCAGCCCAGTGAGGTGGAGACTGCGGCTGAGCCTTTTCTTAAAAACTCAACAGGTGCCGATGTTCTAGTCATTCCTGCTTCCCCCTCCCCTCTGCTGAGAAGGATGGAGCCTTCAGCCAGTTCTGGACCCCAAGGACTACCCTTTCCCCTCTCTAGCCCTCCTCCCAGGAGCCAGCTTTTGTGAGAAAGCCTCATTGGCCTGCAAGCCCATTCAAGTTGCTTGTTGAGTGCAGGCGAGGAGTCACTGCAGAACCTGCCCCATGTCCATCCCACCCCGAGCCAGATTGGCTCAGCAATTCTAGCAGCCCACAGTGTCTACGAGGAAAGGACTGAGAACAGGGCCCAAATGGAAATGCCTCTTCCTTCCCCACCCCGCAGCATGTGGTGCTGCCACAAAAGAGGCAGGAATCGCCGGCTGGACAGAAAGTAGCTTTAACTGAAGGAGCAAGTCTGCCTGGCTGGGGAGAATCCCAAACCATGGGCTTCTGGGGCCAGACCCCCGTGGGTCAGAACTCACTGGGCACAATGTTACTGCAGGGGGCCTGGTTCCAGCGTCACCTAAAGCCAGGGCCTGGGGTGCTGGAGACCTTTGCCCTGATGTCTCAGGCACCTCCAGAGTGTTACTGCAGCTGGCCTGCGTGGCTGGACTGGCACCGTCTGTCCTGGATGCCAGCAGCTGAGGACGCAGTAGAGCACACCATAGATACTCCAGCCCCCTGGGGTGTAACAAGCTCCCAGAATTGCAGACTGTTGTATGTGCTGCAGGGTGCTCTGTCACTAATCATAAGAGTTATGAAGGTGTCTAGATGCCTGGCAGATGTTGGCAGAGTGGATCCAACCTGGGACCTCGGGAGCTTAGTACAGGAGCCTCTACCGCATGCGTTAAAACCCAACTGGCTGTTAGCTAAGGCTCTAGAGCAGACTCCTTTCATCTCTGTCTCTAAGTGGTGCTGGTGGCACTAGACGGGCCAGAACACCACACCCAGCAGGTGTGTGGGTTACTCCTACAAGTGCAGGGAGGGGCCTGGTAGGATTTTCAGCAGTCCCTGTGTCCCATGGAGAATGCATCAGAATCAGGCGCTTCTTTGACTCCCACTAAGCACCTCTGTACTTCTTGAGGTGCCTGAACCCCTTTGTCAACCTAGGCCTCGTTCAAACAATCCAGAGAAACTGGTAAAGCCTGGCTGGAGTCGATCACACTTGAAGAGTGTTTCTTTTCAGCTCCCTGAGCAAGGGGGAGGTAGGTCTCCTGTCCGAGATCCCAGCTCCAGGAGATATTAATACACACAGCAGGGGATGCTTTCCATTAGCACAGTCACAAAGTGTCATTACCATGGTCATATGGGAGCTGCTTGGTAATGAGGGGGTGGGAGTGCGCTCTTCTTCCTGCTCTTCTGGGCTCCCTTTTTCCCACTTCCCCTGCGACTCAGATGCCTCCTTCTTCATCCCTGGAGCAGAAAGAAACATTTGTAACATTTCCCTTTTCCATGTAGTATCCCTGGTTTACAGAGGATGGAAGTTGGGCCCAGAGCCCTGAAGCGACTTGCCCGGGGTCAGAGTGAAGGTTGTTGGCAGAGCTAAGCAGAGCACTCTGATCTCATGGCTCTTCGCTGGGGGCTTTTACCACACAAGGCTTCCTCGGACCTAGGGGCCAGTTTCTTTGCCATGGTGTATTCTACTCATCCCCTCCCCTTGCACACCTTCCCTGTCAGTGATGGGCAAGGGACCTCATTTGCATTTAACCCCCCAAGAAGTAATGGCTCAACTCTGGTACAGTTCCCAGCTGTGATGTGCTGAGACCTCTAAAGCATTTTACTGATGAAACGGACCCAATCCAGGAGACAAGAAACAATTTCCTACAATGTCCAGCCTCTCTGTTCTCCTTACAGCCTGGATCAATGTTAGTACTCCGCACCCCACAGTGCCAGACCCCCAGAGGGGTGACCTGACACACTCAGCTCTCCCCACCTCAGTGATGGACTTTGGCCACCCTCACCAAGAGGTTCTGGCACTAAATGGATTCCAGACTCACTGTCCCGTGAGAAGGCCCTGATGTATAAGGCTTGTAGGGTGACTGGTGTGAGTATTTCTCACATGCTCCTCGCTAACCATGTGGATTGAATCCTCACCTGTAGGATCCAGTTCAACTTTTCCTGTATCATCCTGCAGCTTCACCTCCTCTGACTCCACCTGGTTCTCAGCTGCTATCTTCTTCCAAGACAAGTGCGTCCACCTTCTTTGTGAGGAAATTGATCTCTCGTCATCCCTATCTGCCATGGAGGTGTCAGATTGGCTACAGACACAGAGTCTTTTCATGGCTGACAGGATGGACCATGAGCATTTCCTTCTGTGGGGCTTCTCTGGCAAGGCCTGTTCTTGCTGGCTGAAGTCACAGCAGGCCTCCATTGCTGCAGGTTGGACAAGCACTTTGTGCACATGGTTCTCTCTGTGCTCCCTAGAGGCGAGTCTTTGGGAAAAAAAAACGAAGCCTGGAATAGAAAGAAGGAGGAAATGGGTTTTTCTGTCATTCTCTAAAAGAAGGGAATTAGTTTTCCCAGGATTCACCGGTCCAGGAGACTGGTCTTTTGAAGCCATCTGCTACTCTAATAGCCAGGATAGGTTCATACAACCAAGAACATAAGCAACACAAGAGCGCCCATCCTGGGTCAAACCAAAGATCCATCTAGCCCAGTATCCTGTCTTCAGACAATTGCCAGTGTCCCAGAGGGAATGAACAATACACATAGATTAGACAATCATTACATGAGACAAAAGGTTTCTATTCACAAGTGGAAGGCAAGGAGTGCTTTGGGGCAAGTCCAGAGGAAATACTATTTATGGAGATATCAGTCTAAATTCTGCACCAGTTTTGTTATCTTCCCTTTAGGTGATAGCCATGGAAATTCACCCCCACTCGTCTGCTGAAGGATAAAACAGTGGAAATCTGCCTCCAGAGAAGGTGAAAGGCTGGGGCAGGAGGGAGCTGAAAGATGCCGACATTCAAATCAAAACGGAACGTTGAGAACTGACTGCTGCAACACTGGCCCCCACCAGTCCCTGGGACGCGGGTGGCCGACCTGAACCTGAGAAGGAGCCGGAATTTACCACTGAACATTGCCAAAGAGCCACAGTAATATGTCAGCAGCCCCCATCCGCTACCCCCCGAACCCCGAGCACCCCCGCCCATTGGCAGCCCCGCTAGTCAGTGCCTCCTCCTCCCTCCCCACTTCTCCCACCCGCTTCAATCAGCTGTTTTGCAGTGCGCAGGAGGCTGTGGTGGGGATGAGGGAGGAGCGAGGGCATGGCAGGCTCGGGGGAAGGGGCAGGGGCCTTGGGGGAAGGGGTGAGGTGGTGGCAGGAGCTGGGGCAGAGCAGGGGATTGAGGAGTGAGCACCCCCCAGCATATTGGAAAGTCAGCATCTGTACTCCAGCCTTGGAGTCAGCGCCTATGCAAGGAGCCACGTAGTAACCTCTGAAGAGCCACATGTGGCTCCGGAGCCACAGGTTCGCCACCCCTGTGCTAAGAGAAGGAGGCACCAACCTGTCATGTGCGATCTAAGGAGCAGGAAAAGAATCTGGGAATTACCTTCTGTAAAAACTCATCTTCTTTCGAACTCCTGTGGAAAAAGCTGATTCAAGAAGTTATTGAGAGATGGCTAGTACGCGTTTATCAGCAGCTCCTTGGGTCACCAGCCGTTGTCAGCCAAGCCAGTTGGCAGACTGAATGCAGGGCAAGAATGCTGAAGCAGAAAATTCTTTGCTGTTGGGATACGTGACATCACAGTAAACTTAACCATAAACACCCCTGGACACGCACCCAGAGAGACACGCACACAGAAGAGTTAGTAACCTTAACAACAGTGAGAGACTCACCCAAAATCTCTAGGAATTTTGATTTTGGGCAGGGGGATTATAGACACCGATTGCACAGGTGCTCTGGGTGTGGAGCACCCACAAGGAAAAATGAGCGGGTGCTTAACACCCACTGGCAGCCAAGCTCTGCCCTCCCCACGGTGCTTCTCGCATGCAAGTGGCCCCACTGAGCAACTCCTCCTGCTCCCTCCCAGCACTTCCTGCCCACCACAAAACAGCTCTTTCATGGAATTCAGGATGCTCCAGGAGAGTAGGGGTGGAGCGGGGACATGATATACTTGGGGGAGGAGATGGGGAAGAGGCGGGGCGGAGCTTTGGGGGAAGGGGTGGGATAGAAGTGGGGTGGGGGTGGAACAGGGTTAGGAAGAGAGGGGGCAGGGTTTAGAGGAAGGGGTTGATTTGGGGGTGCGGTGGGGCAGACCAGGGTAAAGGTGGGGCAGTGCTTTAGGGAAGAGGTGGAGTCGAGCTTTGGGGAAAGGGGTAGGATAGAAGTGGGGTGGGGGTGGAACAGGGTTAGGAAGAGAGGGGGCAGGGTTTAGAGGAAGGGGTTGATTTGGCGGTGCGGTGGGGCAGACCAGGGTAAAGGTGGGGAGGTGCTTTGGGGAAGAGGTGGAGTGGAGCTTTGGGGGAAGGGGTGAGATAGAAGTGGGGTGGGGGTGGAACAGGGTTAGGAAGAGAGGGGGCAGGGGTTTATAGGAAGGGGTTGATTTGGGGGTGCGGTAAAGGGTAAAGGTGGGGAGGTGCTTTGGGGCAGACCAGGGTAAAGGTGGGGAGGTGCTTTGAGGAAGAGATGGAGTAGGGGAGGGGCCGGGGCAGAGTGGGAGTTGAGCACCACTGACCAGAGGGGAAGTTGCCTACTGAGAGGATGGACAAAGGACTGATAGACTCATAGAAGATTAGGGTTGGAAGAGACTTCAGGAGGTCATCCAGCCCAACCCCCTGCTCATGGCAGGAGCACCACCAACTAAATCATCCCAGCCAGGGCTTTGTAAAGCCTGACCTTAAAAACCTCTAAGGAAGGAGATTCCACCACCTCCCTAGGTAACCCCTTCCAGTGCTTCACCTCCCTCCTGGTGAAAAAGTGTTTTCTAATATCCAACCTAAACCTCCCCCACTGCAACTTGAGACCATTGCTCCTTGTTCTGTCATCTGCCACCACTGAGAACAGCCGAGCTCCATCCTCTTTGGAATCTTCCTTTAGGTAGTTGAAGGCTGCTATCAAATCCCGCCTCACTCTTCTCTTCTGTAAACTAAATAATCCCAGTTCCCTCAGCCTCTTCTCCAGACATCCATGTGCCCCAGACCCCTATCATTTTTGTTGCCTCTGCTGGCTCTCTCCATTTTCCACATCCTTTCGTAGTGGGGTCCCAAAATGGACACAATACTCCAGATTTGGCCTCATCTCTGCAATTAATTGATAAACTCAACATTAAGCACATCTGGGACCAGATGTCATTTCACCCAAGAGTTCTGAAAGAACTATTAACTAACGTTGTAACCTGTCTTTAAAATCGGCTTCAGTACCCAAGACTGGAAGTTAGCTAATGTACGTCCAATATTTTAAAAAGGGCTCTAGAAGTGATCCATGACAATTACAGAACCGGTAAAGTCTAACGTCCCGTGACCAGGCAAATTTAGTTGAAACAAATGGTTAAAGAATAAAATTGTCAGACATGATAGAAAAACTACACTGTGAGCCTAGATCAGACATGGTTTCTGTAAGTTAGGTAATACGGTTCTTACTCATATCTAAGTTAGTCGTTCTTTGAAGGGGTCAACAATAAATGTGACAAGCTGACAGGGAATCAGGTCGCATGACATTAGCTGTTACTTTAGATTCCAGAGGTCCCAGACCAAGGCTCTTACTGTAAATATAAGCTGTACATGGGAATAAAAGAGAAGGCCTTCATAGATAGAGAACTGGTTAAAAAAACAAATGAACAAAGTAGTGTAAATTTAATGGTACAATTCTCAGAATGAGGGGGTAACTAGTGAGTGTTCCCCAAGGTTCAGTCCTAAGACACCAATCCTATTCAATTTACATAACTGACGCAGAAAAGGGGTAAGTGATGGGTGGCAACAGTTTGCCGCATCGCCAATACTAATCTACTCAAGTAGTTAAGACCAAGCAGATTGTGCAAGAAGAGAACTTCAAAAAGATCTTCACAAAAACTAAGTGATGGGCAACAAAATGGCAAAATGAAATTTAATGTGGATCAAATGTAAAGTATGCATTTGGGAACAAAATACACCCCCACTATACATACAAATAGATGGGGCTAAATTTAGCTAAAATAGTCAGGAAAAAAGATCTGGCGTCATCCGTGATAGTCGGTGACAGATGTCCACGCAGCGGCAAGGCGGATCAAAAAGCAAACCAGATGTTAGGAATTCGTTAAAAAGGTGGGGATTAGAAATAAGACTGAGAATATATTTTTGCTCCTTTGTAAATCCATTGGTACGCCCACATCTCGATACTGTATACAGATGTGGTTTCTCCACCTCAAAAAAGATATTCTAGCACTAGGAAAAGGGGTCAGAAAGGCAACAAATGTTAGGGTTTGGAGAGATTCCCATATTTGAGGAGAGATTAAGAGGCTATGGCCTCTTCAGCTGAAAAGAGAGACTAAGGGCGGATATGCATAGCATGTCGTATAAAATCATGAGTGACTGTGAGAAAGTGGATAAGGAAAGTTATTTACTTATCCCATAATACAGCTAGGGATCACCAAATATGAAAATTAGTAGCAGGTTTAAAACAAATAAAGGAAGTTCTTATTCACACAGCGCACAGTCAACTTGTGGAACACTCCTTACCTGAGAGTTGTGAAGCAGGGACTATAAACAGTGTTTTAAAAAGGACTGGATAAATTCGTGGTGGCAGTCCATAAATGACTATTATCAGGAAGGGTAAAGAATGGTGTCCCTAGCCTCTGATCACCAGAGGAGGAGATGGATGGCAGGAGAGAGATCACTTGATCATTGCCTGTTAGCTTCACTCCCTCTGGGGCACTTGGCATTGGCCACTTTTGGCAGACAGATACTGGGCTAGATGGACCTTTGGTCTGACCCAGTACGGCCGTTCTTATGTTCTTATGTTATCAGTGGTGAATAGAGGGGAAAAATCACCTCCCTCAATCTGCTGGCAGTGCTCCTACTAATGCAGCCCAATATGCCGTTAGCCTTCTTGGCAACAAGGGCACACTGAGAAGCTAGATAAGAATTAGTATCCACTGTAATCCTCTTGGCACTTTCTGCAGAACTGCCGCTTAGCCAGTCGGTCCTCAGTACATAACAGTAAATGGGATTCTTCCATCCTAAGTGTAGGACTCTGCACGTGTCCTTCTTGAATCTCATCAGATATTTTTGGCCCAATCCTGTCATTTGTCTAGGTCACTTGTACCCTATCCCTACCCTCCAGCATATCTACCTCTCTCCCCAGCTTAGTGTCATCTGTGAACTTGCTGAGGGTGGAATCCATGCCATCATCTAGATCATTAATGAAGAAGTTGAATAAATCGGCCCCAGAACTGACCCATGGGTCAGCGGGGGATGGAGTGGAGGAGAGGAGGCACATGGTGAGTGGTGGGGACTCCAGAGACTGGGGTGCAGTGGAGGAGAGGTAGGACTCAGCCAGGCAGCGGTGGGGGCTGGGAGAAGGGGGAAGCAGATATCGGAAGAGATGGAGCACAGGCTGGGCACCGGGGCCCAGGCATCTGGGGCCTGGTTGGCGGCGGCTGTGCTAGGGGAGGCTTAGCTTCCCCGCCTATTATACCCACCGACTGTGCTTCCACTGAGAGATCTCCAGAGTGTCAATGTTCCCCAGAGCTCGCCTTCCCTGACAGACCTGAGCAACCAGAGCTTGTCACTAGACCATTCACAGCCTCCCCATGGGGAGTGTATGGACCCAAACTCGGGGAGCATCTTCAGCTAAGGAGGGTGACACACTCCACAGGAGCTGAATTTCTGACTTGGGGCTGAGTAGTGCAAGGTGGCTGCGCAGCACATCTGTGAGGCTGTCTGCTGCGATTGATGCACCAGGGTCGATTTAGTGGGGGTCTAGTGAAGACCCACTAAATTGACAGCAGAGCACTCTCCGGGTGACTCTGGGACTACACCGGGAATGACAGCAGTAAGGTAAGTGTCCTGTCGGCCCAGCACAGAGGAGACACAGCAGTAAGTCGACCTAAGCTACATCAAATCCAGCTGTGTTAGTCACATAGCTGGAGCAGCATCACTTAGGATGACTTACTGCGGTAAGATGGACACAGCCTGAGGTCTCAGTTTCCACTGCAGTCTGGATGCTCAAACATGGGCTTGGCAACACAAGTCACCAAGCCCAGGCCACGCAGAGACAGGCTCAGTGTGCAATGTGGACACCCCCTCAGACAAGCCCAGGTGTGTCACATGAGGAAATCAGTCCTTTCATTGGACTTGCTGGTAGAAGAGCCCAGTGATGTTGGAGCTCCCCGACCGTCAATGACAAACGCAGCGCTCCAGCAACTGAGCCCCAGGGCTCGCTGCTGAAAGAAGAGCTTCACGAGTGACAAAAGGAGGTGCTGGTCTTTGGGCAAGGGCAGGGAGCCTCACCCTCCAACACAGACCATTTCCCTGGGTGTCTGTCTGTGCTGGGGCAGGAGCAATAACACGACCTCCTGCATTTGCTATTGCAGAGAGTCGGTGATGACGGTCTCCTCAAACACAGGGTGAGAAACAGGCCTCAGACCTGCTTGGGTGTAAACAAGACCTACGCAGCTAGACTGAGCCAGCTAGGAATTCAGATGTGCCCCTTTCCTGGAGGGATGGACTGACCCGTGAGGGGACTGGAACCGGAGCTGCCAATGTTTAACTTGCACTCGTTCAGCATCTTTCCTCCGAGTGCCATCACTGTAGGTTAAATACTCCAGCCCAGGACTCTCCACCAGCTCTGGGCCCAACAAGCTTTCCTTGTGATTGGATTCTGTACAGCAGGGGTGCAGGGAACCAGCAGGTGCATCTGACTCCTTGGTGAGGTTTTGCTTGCAAGGTGTGTGTGTGAGTCTTTGTGTGTTGAAAGCAATGAGTGTGGCACTCTCACTGAACCAACAGTGTTTGTGTCCATTCCTGCTAGCTGCACAGGGGTTTGATGTTGCTGCTTTCAATCCTTCGGCTCTGCCGGGATAAGGAACAATTCAGGCTGTCACTGAACTGAAGGAGGTAGATGATTTTCTGACAGGGAGGGACGGCTCCTCTTAAAGGTGTTTGGCAGGCAGCCTCCTTCCCAGGTCTGTCCCAACAACACCCAGTTGAAAAGGGACCCTCCCCAGCCCGGTGAAAACGAGCGAGTGAGCGAGCGTGGGAGAGAGCGAGCGACGGAGGGAGATCGATTGAGTGGGCTGGAACCTCAGCGAAGGGGCAGGTAGGTGTTCAGTTTTGTTGGGTCAGAAAATTGGCAACCCCAATCCAGGGGAAACAACTGAACACCCAGCGAGGCTGGCCAGGGGCAGACATCAGCTTGAGGGGAGGAGTGGGTGTGGGCAGTGCATCACAAAGGCCCTTTTGCAGGAAAACTCCGGGCCTATGGGCCAAGATGTGGGAGGAGACGGTGACTCACAGAAGACCCGACATCGCTGGCAGCGACAGAGTGCAGGCGCCAGACCTAGTCTCAGTGCTATGCCGAGCAGGGAGCTATCGACAGTGAGGAGGACCAGATTCTTTGGGTCCTTTTTCAAATCAGCAAATAGATCACAACCAATCCAATGTAGGGCTTAATCTTGCTGCTTCTCTCGTCAGCGACATTTAACAGCAGCGCTTAGCTAACACAATGGAAGAATTCTTCTTGCAAGATTCGACCCGCCCCTTTGGCCACTCACCCCTTCCCTGACCAGAGTATGCTCAGAGCAACCCTCCCACAGCCACCGCACACCCCCCTACCAGCTGGGGCGGGGCCCAGCACAAAGCAGGGAAGGGGCTGCTTGGGCTTGTTTTCCCTTTACTTTGCAAAAAGTTTTTTCAAAGCATTTTCTGCCCCTGCTCCCATGGTGGAAGCAGATGGTTGTGGAAAGGGAATCTGCGAGTGGTGGAAGCAAGAACTTGGGGAGAGGCAGAGGAGGGGACGTGTGAGCGGGTGAAGGGGCAGTTGGGTGGAAGGGAGGCAAAAGGAGGTTCAGGTGAGGAACTGGGATGGTGTTTGGGGGGTTAAGTGGAAGGGGGTGATTGGATGTAGAGAGGAGACTGAAAGGCAGCTGGGAGGACTCTGGGGGCAGGGGAAGTTCAGAGGGACAATGAGGGAGGGGCTCGGCAGTTGGAGGGCTGAAGGGAGCAATGGGGAATTGTGGGCTGAAGGAAGCAATGGGGGAAGCTGGGAGAGTCTGAAGGGGGTGGAGGGGGAAGTTGGGGGAGGATAAAGGGGGCAATGGGTTGAAGGAGGCCGGGGCAGAGAGGCAGTTGTGGGGGCTGCTCATCCCCACGGGAGGGGAGGAGGAAGAGGAGCTGCCCTTCTTTCAGAAGCTGTTTCCTGTTAGAACTTGCGACTTCACTGTTCGTGAGCAGGGTCCTGTGATCAAAAGGGAACTAGAGCGATTCATGGTCCTGCTTTCAGCAGGGGGTTAGGCTAGATGACCTCCTGAGGTCTCTTCCAACCCTAATTGTCTATGATTCTGTGTTTCTATGGAGGACAAGTCCATCAATGGCTACTGGCCAGGATGGGCAGGGATGGTGCCCCTAACCTCTGTCTGTCAGAAGCTGGGAAATGGGCGACAGGGGATGGCTCACTGGATGATTCCTGTCTGTTCATTCCCTGTAGGGCACCTGGCACCAGCCGCTGTCGGCCGACAGGACACTGGGCTGGATGGAGCTTTGGTGTGACCCAGTCTGGCCGTTCTTCTCTTCTAATGCTCTTCTCACATGCTCAGTAACAGCTGCAGGTTTCTGCCCTCACGCTCCATCAGAATCTGCTCCCTGCAATCAGAGGAGGGAAAATCCCTCTGAAGGGGGGAAATCGAGGCGCACAGGACCTATCTGTGAGAGAGGGGCAGGGCTACGACACCTCCCCCTTGTCAGCATCTCCCACTGGCGGGCTTGGCTGGCTCCCTGCCTGGGGAGCTGGCTGTTGTGAGTTGTGTTGTAAGGTGCCTGCGTTGCCCGTGCATTGTACAGGGAGTTCAGGCCCCTAACTCCGCTTTGTGGATCACTGTGTTGTTCCTGGGATTTTCTAGCTGCTGAAAATCAGCCCTGTGACGCTCAGCACTGCCACCCCTCAGTCCTGTCACGGGGTGTAGCCAGTCAGCTCTCTGCAGACCCCAGCTGAGCAATACCTGATTGACATGGGGGTGCACAGGACAAGAGACAGAGCACAGGCTGGAAAGTGACACATCACAGCAAAGCCCAAACGCTTCTCCTAGGGGCACGATATTCCCTGTGGGTGCTGGGGGGACACGCTGTAATGGGGTCCTCTCCAGCCTGGACTGTCTCCCACGATGCCCTGCCAGTGACCAGCAGCAACCCCTCCAGGTGCTGTTGTCCCTCAGCACAACGGCATGTGAAGCGGCTTGATTGCATGGATGCTTCCAGAGCCGCTTGTGAATCACACAGTGAGGTGCCAGCCAGATCCCCCCAGCTCGCGTCACTGTGCCTCAGGAATACGCCGTGTGTATTAGTAACTGGTTCACCACATCATCGCTGGAACGTGGAGCTACACCAGCCTTTGATAACTGGGCAATTTACCGGTCACTTCAGGCCAACTCACTGGGAAAGTTAAACAGGACAACAAGTGTATTGGCTACAAACTATAGATTTTAATTGGTATTACGTGAGAGGCAAAAAGTCCGAGTTAGTTACCAAAAGAACTAAAACATGAGCCTGCAGTCTAAACTCTCCTCCCTGTTAGACTGGGCGACAACTAGACTAAGCAGTTTGTCTCCCCCTCCCGGATTTTTCAGTCCACAGCATCCAGATTTCTCCCTTGAAATCTGGGCCGGTCCCCTCAGCTGGAGTCTCAAGTCTTCAGGGTCCTTGTTGCTTGCAGTGGAGGTGGGTGAAGGAGAAAGGCCAGGCCTGGGCCCCTGAGTTTGGTTTTGGTTTTGATTCCCTCAGTCCATGTGCTTGGGAAGCACCAGCCCAGTCATGTCTGAATCTCCCAGCGAGGCTGAGCAGTTCCCTTGCTGTGGGCTCATGCAGGTGACTCACTAAAAGGTAGCTTCCTTGCTGGACAATGGCTGGTGATGGGTTGTTTCACACCCCGCCCCGGTGTTGGTTGCCTTCCTTGCTGTTACCTCTGGGGAAGCTAATATTTGACTGATTCCACAACTTCCAGCATGTTTCCATGAAAACCAGCCAATCCTCGTAATTTCATATGCATTGATGATACACAAAGCTAGACAGAGAGAACAATGACTTTTGGCAGCTCCTAACCTTTCCCCTGATACCTTACATGGCATGGTTTACACAGAGCATCACAATTCTATACAAGATGAGGAATATGGGGGTTACAGGACACTTACAGTAGTAGGATTTTATGTTTGCATTTTGCATAATGAAGGATAAGGGATATGTGACGGTGTTGCCCGTGGGAGCCAACTGAGGTCACTTAATTAGAGTGAACTGCAAAAAAAACAGGGCAGACAAACACCAAACGCTGGTGGATATTCTAATACTTAAGTTTACCAAGCCAGCACAGAACAGCTTCTGGAGTAACTCACTGGTTACTCAGAAGTTTAAACAACGCAATTCCCTTGAAGTGCCCAGCCTCATGGCACCATCCAGACACACATGTCAGATATGATGATGGTTACTGAAATCTTATCTCGTATAACAGGAAAGGTTCTCCTGATCCTGTGAAAGCTGGCTGACCCCCCTTAATAGATTACAAGCGGCCAGTGGGTGGAGGGGTGAGTACTGCTCATGGACACAGTAGCCTGAATTTTTCCTCTGCCTCAAGGCAGGAAGATCCTGCTCCAAACCAGTCAGTACTACCCAGATAACGGGAACATGAGATTTTACACTTACCAATCAAGTATTAACACGCAAGGGTCTTTGTCTGAATGTGTATAAAAGGTTTGTGGAATTTGTGTAAGAGAGAGTCTTTTGTACCAAGGTACAGGCTCTCCTTATTCTGCAGAATAAAGCATTTTCCTTATCCCTGTCTGGCTGTTAATTGGCTCTCAGCTAGGCAGACCTGATATTTCGGTAACAGTTTCTGGTGACCCCAGACGGGACTCTCCTAGCTCGGACATTGGACTCCAGACGGCTGCGCCGAACTAGAAGCGGTGCCACTGGGGTGCTTAACCCCTCTTCCTCACTCCATCGCAGCCCCTGGGGTTCATGCTCCGATAAGGTGAGCCCTAATAGGATAAGGAAATACTATCTGGTTCTGGTTAGAGGCAGGCCTCTTATCTGGTTATCTGGTTCTGGTGCACTATCTGGTTCTGTTCTGTTCTGTTTAACTGGTTACTGTTGTTTTTCTGCTCTGTATACATTTGGGAGTTAGGAGTGTGGGCGGAACTGAACCTCTCGTTCGTAATTCCTTGGAGTGGAAGCCATGCATGCGAGGAAGCTCTGAGGTCGAATTGAGATCCTTCTGTCCCGTCCCCAGTAGCAGTCAGTGTAATAGAAGTAGAAAAACCTGGATTAGACTGTAATTCCCTCTGTTCTCTGTGTAATTCTTTTTTCTGTTTGAGTGTCAGCAGACAGATGGGTGGGTCTCTGGGTAAACCCTCTAAGGGGTTTGGATTATATGTTAAGTAATTGTCTTTACCGGGTGTTCAGAAAGGAATGTCAAGAGGAAATTGAATAGTTAAATGCCAATGGGCCATGTGTTTTTGTCCAGGTGGCAAGCCTCACGAGGGAGGACTCAGGTAGTCTTGTGAGTAGGAATGTTTAACGGAAGAGACCAGGAGGGGTGGGGGCTAGTTGAGACACCCACCCTCCTAGCTAAACTGGTAGTGGAACAAGTTGGTACCTAGGGAAGGGACGGTTCAGCGAGAAAAACAGGATCGGGCCCAGGCAGGCAGGCAACAGACAGAGAGATTGGAAAACAAGTTGGAAAATTTTAAGGGTGTAGTGGAAGGAAGGAGTAAGAAAGTGTAAGCATCGGGATTTCAAATACTCAGGACGATACTTGAAATGGTGATTTGAGTTGATAAAAGTGGCTGTTGGGAGACAAGCAAGTGATTTAAGAAAGAGTGAAAGTTAACTCTGTAGTTGCTGGAGGGAGCAGCAGTTGAACTTTATAAAAATGCTAAAGAGGAAAGTTCTTGGTGTCTTTGAAATGTTTGTAAATAAATTCAGGCAAAGAAATTATTAGATTGCAATCATTTGGCTATGAATTCATTTAGCTGAATTAGCTAAAGGATGTATACAGTTGCTATGTAATTAAATGTTATTAGGCTCTGAGGGGCACATGTAAGTTAGTGATGTTTTTTCAG
>NC_133787.1:109267-145846 GCF_003597395.2 Chelonoidis abingdonii | reverse complement strand
ACCAGTTACACAAGCAGAGGAGCCCTGGGGGTGCATTCTTTACACAGGAGGAATGAAGCCTAGCAGGGGCAAGAAAACGTACATACCCTGCACTAGCTACATCTTGTAGCCACTGTGGAAGCCACACCCGTGAAGACGACCCACTGTCTAGGGGCTTTGGGAGTATTCTCCACGCTCGCACCTCACAGTGACGTCCTCCACCCCAGTGCCAGCTGGGAAAGAAAAGAGCTCACAGCCAACTCTCCTGTTTACCCACTCAGCTGGGAACCACGGCCCGCCAATTATCAGGGGAAGGCCTCGCATTTGCCAATGTTATGGATAATTAGTAAAATACGCTTATAGGAGAGACCTAGAGCTTGAAAATCAGTGGGAGGAGTTTAGTATCAGTTGTTGAAACGAAAGGTAACAATCAGGCGAGTGGTTTCACATGTCAATTTATGCTGAAAACTGATAAAGTGTGCAGGAAAGAGTGGCACATTTGCCAAGAACTCATATTATGTCCCTATTGTTCAGGAAATCGTGTAGCGAAAAAGTGAGTACTAGTGGAGATATTTTCTTAACCCAGTAGTGTTTTATTAATTTAGAGAGACTCTGAGGATAAATTAATTTCTGCGTATTCCTTTGATGTCAATTTAGGACAATGATTTAGAGAAAAAGTGTTTGGATAGCTTAAAGAGCTTACTTTTCTCTACGAACTCTTGGAGATTAGGTAGCAGAGCTGTGTGTCCGAGAAAACTATAGCAGGCTCAGTCGGATAAATAGCGATGAGGAGGAGGTAGCTCAGTGGTTTGAGCATTGGCCTGCTAAACCTGGATTGTGTAGCTGACAACATCCTCGTGTTGATGGTTTTGGTATTAGTTTTAGGATCTCTTGTTGGTAAAAAATCTGCTTGGAGGCATTATCTAAGTCGGTATGCCGCCAGCTTCCTGAGTCCAGGCTTGGTATAGAGAGACCTCCTGAGTTCCCTTTGAACGTCTAATATTCTCTGAAACACCGCAAATTGAGGGAATATTTCATGTCTGCTTTAAATCTACTTACATGCGAGGCGACTAACGGGCCTGTTGGAGCTGTGATTTTTTATTCTTAACTGGTCACAGAACACCAGATACACACGAAAGTGACGGTTCCCCCACCCTCCTCCATTCACATGGCAGCACGGATGTCCCCTTTGTGAGATAGTAGGGCTTTATACCTGAGGAGTGAAAAGGGTGGGTGGCGGGAGCTCGATAGAGTCGCCTGGATTTTGCGGGAAGGGGGAGCTGGTATGGGGATGGGCGTTGTCTGCAAGGGCTAAAGCACGAGAGATGGCTGGGGACAAACTGTGATTAAGGTAGTTGAGGTGATTATTTTAGTCATGCGAGTTTAGATTGCAGGTTGACTGGGTAATACGGTCCGGGACAGTCCAGATTGAGCGGACACGTAGCCCCTACCTTCCCCCTCCCCGGCAAAACTGGCATCCTCGCTCCTCCTCCCCCTGGGGCAGAGCCTCTCCTGAGGCATGACCCCGGGTCAACAATTATCTCACTGTGCACACAAGGAACCGCGAGCATCGCTGCAGATAAAAAATCGTGGAAGCGATTTATTACAACAAAAAAGAAACATACGTTAAAACATACTAGCAAGCATAATATATAAAAAATATAAAAAGATATGACGCAGTGAGATGTTAAGATGCTCATGGAGGTACTCGGGAGGGCGGGGAGGCGGTACATGAGGGACCCGAAAGAAGAGCGGATCCGGGCGGGGGGGGAATTCTGCCGGACATTGTTTCAAATCTCTATCGCACCTCCTCTCCATACCCACACAGGATCGGTCCTGTCGTGCCCCAGAGTCAAGTTCAATCTCCACGCACGACAAGTCTCTACTCCACCGCAACTCATTATAAAACCCCCCACCACCCCCCCCGGCATGACTCGTAGCTTCTCGCCACTCCCCACCGTGGCGTGGCCCCATGTCGCTCTCACGCGCCCCCCCATCCCATTCCGTATTCCAGCGGGGCCGTGGTAGCAGGATCCGGGCTCTGCGGTCCTGGGGGCGAGGTAGCTCCTGAGGCTTCTCCCCTAGGTTCCCGGGGCCTGTAGAGTACACTTCCCCCGCCTCCCGAGGTCTCTCTACACCGGCTCAAGAGGCGTGCAGAAGATGCTAGCGCTTATCCTCGTCCCCACCGGGGCTCGTACGGAGCACTTGCGCAGTTGCTGACCCGCCCTCACCGGGACAGAGAGAGCGGAACGCCCGTGGCAGGCTTGGAGACTGTAGTTCCGGACTCCCGGCTGAGCGAAGCAGTCAGAGAGAGGAGTGGAGCCAGCCGCGAGCGCACGAGCTGGTCCTGCGGTTCTCTGGCTCGCGCGGGGCCGTGGAGCCTCTCCCGGCCGGAGAAGGTTTGGTGCACGTTGGGCTCTGGCGCATGTCGCCAGTTCGCGGGCGGGAGAGCCCGTGCATTACGCCCCCCGTGCCCGGCCCGGGCCCTGTCTCCCGCTAGGAGCCGCCTGGGGCCGCGCCGGGCTCTGCCGCCCCGCTGCGGAGCTGCAAGTCCTCCAGTCCACGGGCGAGCCGCGGGCTGGACCTAGGCGGGAGAGGACTCCCGCCCATGTCAGGAAGGAGGGGGAGAGCAGCGGACCGCGGCCCCCTGGGAGTCCCTCCGGTGGGGCCGTGGTGGGTCGGTCCAGGGACCTCGGATAAGGGATGCGGGTTTGGAAAGTGTCGGTGCAGCCCGGACATGGCCGGGGGAGAAGAGCGGTGACCCCGAGAGCTGGGAGAGAAGGGGGGCTGAGATCCCCTCGAGTTATCCGACTGCCCCCCCTGGGGACCCCGTCCTGCCCCCTTCTCCCTAGAGAGCACGAGCAACACCCGGGTGACCCCCGCCCCAACCTGAGAAGTTTCCCTGCTCCCCCCCCCATTGTCTTCCTTCCATCTTCGCCGGTGTCCAGCTCTCAATGCGGCTGGTGGGCTCTGGGGGTGCTGGCCCTGGCCGGGGACGCTGGGACTGGCGGCCAGGAAGAGCTGCGGGCCTGAGCTGGGTTGTGGGGTGTCTGGGGCCCCGGCTGTGGGCTCTGGGCAGCTACCGGGTGCTGGGGGTGGTCTGGGGGGTTGAGTGTTACTTAAAAGGCACAATAGGTCCTGCTTCCTCTCATGAAAATCAGCATGTGCCAAGAATCCTGGCTCCACGCGCTGCCAGGCAGGCCCCCGGCCAGCCCCGCCACCCTGAATAACCTATTCACTACATCCACAGGACAAAGTAGTTCAAACGCTGGAGGGGAAATCCACACATGTTGTTCATTGTCATACCCTTTCTCGTTGGAAACTAGCGGTATATATTTTTTCTATGCGCCCGCACCCCTCCCGCAAGTCCCTTAGTCGGCGTGAGAGTTCTGGGGGTGAGGGAGGTGGGATGGTGGGGATCAGCAACCTGAGCCTGGGACCCCACACAATCGATGTTCTCGTTACTCTCTCAAACGAGCAAATGCTGGGCTCGTCTCTTTCTGAAGACATCGTGGTGTTCAAATTTGAGATATCGACTTGTTAAACTTGCGAAGAGTCATCTGCCAATGGTGAACATGACAGGAGAGATGACCTCGAGGACACATGGGCAAACCGAGTATCCAGCCAATTCCCTGTGACGGATGGGGCTCCTTATTAAAGCTTGCTCCTTTCCCCAGAGCATCGCTACAACGGGAGCGAAGCTGGCTCATAATTACCCGGCTCTCCTATAGGTTCTCTTCTCTCTTGTGGACGTTCTCAAGGAATCATTAGGTGTTGTTCAAGTTTGCTTTTCTACTGGGCAAAACAATGAGCGCACCTGCATCGACGAGCTAGGAGGTCTTGGATCTAGGTAGCAAAAGACGTCGCACTCCCGGAGGCCGTTCTCGCACCTGTTGCATGCTACCGGCTAATATTTGCATATACCCTCACTATTGCTGTTCCTCACCCTCTGGGCAGTGGCATGCTCCACAGCGTTAGCGGCTATCATGCTTATACATAGGATGTGACCTGTTTAAGCATTTTTCTCTGCCCGGCCCAGGGTTGTGACTTTCTTCCCGGCAGCTGTCTATCCTAACGCCCTTCTGATGTCGACGTGCACCTGGCCTGTTATGCAAATTCTAAGCCAGAGTCTCCAGGTACGAGCCCGGAAAACGTGGTTGGGGACTGACAGAAGTGACTCTGCAAACAGCCCCTCGTCATTTCCTCCCCATAGCAATTGCCAGGAGAAAATCCAGCCATGGAAGCAAAGCCCCCAGGAATGGGACTTTCCCAGCCAGAGCGGAGGCGAAAGAGGACAGGGAGGAGAGACTGAAGGAGCAGTGGGAGAAGTGAGTGGGGGAGAATTTCCAGCTCTCTAGTCCACCAGAACAACGAGTATTGCAGCATCTCACGTGGAGCAGAACCTACCTGATTCGCTGTGTAGCTCTATCATTATAATGAGGTCTCCGAACGAAGACGATGACGCCTGTCTTGACTTCCATATTCCCTCATACGAGTCATGGTACTGCCATGCGCCAGTGTCTGAGGATCCCCTAGGTCTACTCCTTTCGTGTCTACTTCTTGTCTCCGGTCCTTTGGTTCAGAGGATTGTGTAGGCGAGCCGGGGGGCGGGGCCAGGTGGTGACTCTGCCCCGGTGTCCGGGGGGGGGACCCGGCATCTCGCAGCGCCGGGATCTGCTCCCTGGGGCCGCGCCCGCGGGGGGCTCGGAGCTGCTGTCCCAGCCGGAGCCCAGCGCCCCCCGGGCCCGGCCAGGCTCTGCCCTGGGGCCCCACGGGGGGGGGGACCGGCCACACTGGGGTCCCTGCGGGGGGCTGGGGGACCGGGCGGGGGGGTCCCGGGGGGAGACCCGGGAAAGGGGCGGGTGGAAAGTGTCGGGGCGGCCCGGACATGGCCGGGGGGGAGAAGAGCCAGGGATCCCCGAGGAGTGAGGAGAGAAAAGGGGGGGCCTGAGATCCCCTCGGATTTACCACTGCCCCCTCCCGTGGGGACCCCCCTCCTCTCCCGTCCTGCCCCGTTTCTCTCTAGAGAGCAACGAGCAACAGCCAGGGTGACCCCCCCTTCCCTCAAATCCCTTAGAAGTTCCCTGTTCCCCTCCCCCGATTGTGCCCCATTTTCTCTCCGCTTTGCCAGTGTCCAGTTCAAATCTCAGGTTTGGGGTGTCCCCCCCCCCCGTTTTTCCCTGCAGTGATTTGTCCTTGTGTAGGTGGGAAGTGGTTCCCCTGAGTGACTTCTGAATTGGGCAGAGAGTTAATGGGGAGAGGCTGGGGGGCCCTAAGACAGGGACACCTCTGGGGGAAGGCCTCTCTGCTGGCAACAGGGCGTGGGAAGGCACAGGAGTGGGAGGGAGGAGCAAGCGTCCCCCATGGAGATGGCCCAGCCTCAGGTTTCCCAGTCCCAGCTACTTCCCCATCTTTTCCTCCACCCCCATCACCTGCTAGTCACATTCCCAGACCCCACTGCCAACCTTTCCCCACTAATAGTGACCTTCTGACTCCAGCCCCACTCCTGTCCCCGGTGAAAGCCATATCACCCAGGGCTCTGCTGGCCATGTGAATGTGAGACCAGAAGAATCCGTCCCATTCTGATGTTGGTTGACTATCGCTGTGTAATCCCCTCAAGTTTCCACTCCTCTCTCTTGAACTGTCGAATGGTGACACAGAATCTCCCCAGATGTTGGTACTTCTCTCTTACATTGGCAAATATTTACTTTCTGCCCCATTTTCTCCTCAGTTCTGAAATACTGATATCAAATTCTTGAAAATCTTTCCACGTTTCTCCCCAGGTGTCTGGCTGAGATCAGGGCTTTTATCGTACTGAGCGTGGTAAAGGCCTGGCCTGAGATCAGGTCCCCCAGTGTGCCGGGCACTGCACAACCCGTGACAAGTTTGGGGCACTGGTTGTGCCAGGAACTGCACAGACCTCTGCAGAGAGCAGGGACCTTGTTGTGCTGGGTGCTACAGTGTCCCTGACTGAGCTCTGGGCCTCTGTTGTGCCAGGCCCTGCATCAACACCAAGTGAAATCAGGCTCCCATTGTGCCAGGTGCTGCAGAGACAGCAAACAGAATCAGGGACCTTTTGGTTCCTGGCACTGCAGAGACCCCGAGTGAGATCTGGGCCCTGTTCTGCCAGGTGCTGCAGAGACCCCAACAGAGGTCAGACCGCACTGTTGTGACAGGTGCTGTGGAGACCCCAAGTGAGATCTGCGCCCCTGTTGTGCTGGGCACTGTAGAGACCCCACAGACATCAGGCCACCCATTGTGCCAGATAAAACTGAGACCTGGACCAAGATCACTGCCCCCCCTTATGCCGGGCAGCACACAACTGCGGCCCAGATTGCTGCCTCCATTGTTCAGGGTACTTGAGAAACCTTGATTGAGATCTGTGTCGCCATTGGGCCTGGCACTGCACTGACCCCAACCCAGACCATGCCCCACCACTGTAGTGGGCACTGCACAGACCCTGACAGAGATCCTGGCCCCAACATTTTGGGGTCCCTGCAGCGCCTGGCAAACAAAATCAGGGATCCTGTAATGCCAGGAGTTGCAGAGCCCCCAGCTGAGATCAGGCCCCCTGTGCACAGAGTCCTTTGCACACACTGACCAAGATCAGGGTCCCCATTGTGACAGGTGCTAAACAGACACCCCGGGTATGTCTACTCTGCCATTAAAAACCCCCTGCTGGCCCATGCCAGGTGATTCAGGCTCACAGGGCTCAGGCGAAGGGGCTGGTTAATTGCCGTGTAGATGTTTGGGCTTGAGCTGGAGCCAGGCTGTAGGACGCTGTGAGGTAGAAAGGTGCCAGACCTTGGGCTGCAGCCCCAGCCGGAACATCTACACCACCATTAAACAGCCCCGCAGCCTGAGCCGTGTACGTCTAAGTCAGTGGGCACGGGCCAGCCGCCGGTGTCTGACTGCAGTGTGAACATGGCCACAGGGACAGAGTCCCTTAGATATTTATAGCTTATGGAAAGGAGAACGGGGATTGGTGGGTGTCTGGGGCTTTAATAATAAACATGTAAATATCATTGTTCTTAGTGAATTTTCATCTTCTAATTCCCATAACCCACTAATTATCCCTGGCTGTCCCCGGCAGTCTGGGGAGGGAGAACTAGTAAACTCCTGTGACCAGTGTGGAACCTAAGGCACGAGGATCTTTCCGTGGCTGCCTCAAAGTCACCCAGAGTGAAATTCACTTCACTAGATAAATCCCTAGTTGCTGGGCTCTGCAGAGGGGTGGGGAGGTGAATTCCATTCCCCATTCTTGAGAATGGGCCCCCTCCAATCCTCACCTCAATCACAGACTGTACCCCTACCTTCCCCCGCAGTGACAGACCCACTTGATGCTGCCAGAGCCATCTGCCATGGGACCTAGAGGAGACAGAGGCCCAGGTCCAGAACTCCTACCCCTGCCCACAGCCCCCAAGCTGTGCTGGAGTTGCCCTGACTTTCCAGTCTGCAGATCACACTAGCTGTACCCAGCCCATGCACCCACCACACACACACTTTCTCACAGCACACATTGCCAGCCTGGGGAAAGACCATCTAGTGCTGGCTGCAATCTCCCCTTGCTGCTGTGAGAGGAATGGGGTGGTTCCTCAGATAGGACACAAACATACCCAGGGGCAGAAGGGAAATGTAGTTTCTTCTAGGGGATTGAAAATGTTTGATTTAGAGTCCTGAGCTCTGTCTTCCTGTTTGTCTCCTTCTGCCACTTTCAGATCTCTTGGAGAGACAAGGTAGGGGAGGTCATTTCTTTTAGAACCAATTAAAGTATCTCTCTGATAACTTGGGACCAACATGACTACAACAACTCTTTTCCATTTGTACCCCCTCCCACTCTCACCCTCCCTCAGCTGAGACTGTCCCATGTGATGGGAGAATAAGGGTTCAGTCCTGTACCTGGATTGAGTCATTCCAGCACTGACGGGAGTGAAAGCCTGTGTGCATTAATGACAGCAGCAGCTCTGGGACTCGACGCATAGGGAGAAGAGATGGGAATGAGCAGGTTATCTTTGTGCCGGGTGTGAGTTACTCATGTGGGAATTCTGGGTCACTGCGTACGCACAGAATTCACGTCCAGTGCAGAATTTCTTTTTTTTTGCCTGAAGAAAATAAATTCTGCCCAAGAAGTGCTGCAGTTCTGTCTTTGACCCACCCTGTGGCACCAGAACAGCCAACTCAGTTGATCTTGGTGGGAAATTGTTGCCCCGAACTGTACCCCAAATAGGAAGAGAGTTAGTGGGTGCAACTTGGAAGAGTTCTGAGACATGGCTGCTCCTGGGGGTGGGGAGAGGGTGGTCATTCTCTACTTGCAAGAGGGTGTGGAAAGGGCACAGGAGGAGCAAATGTCCCCTATTACAACTAAATATTGACGTCAAACAGTATTGCAAAAAAAGCAAATATCATTTCTGAGATGTATTAGCAGGAGTATTGTAAGCAAGACATGCAGAAGTATTCTCTTCCTCTTACCCACAGGCACGTGCATTAGGCCTTCAACTGGAGTAAGTCGTGGTCCAGTTCTGGGAGCCACTTTCAGGCAAAGATGTGGACAGCTGGAGAGAGTCCAGAGAAGAGCAACAAAAATCGAAGACTCAGAACAACACATAGCTATGACGGAAGAATGAAACTGGGTTTGTTTAGTCTGAGAGAAGCACTTCAGAGGGGACATAGTCACTTTAAGTAATAAGGTTGGCCACAAGAGTGCCCCAGATGAAAAAGTTCTTCTAACCTCTGAGGAAAGGACAAGAAAGCAATGGACTTAATTACACAGGGCAGGTTTAGGTATGGACAGATTAGGAAAAAAACTTACTAATGTCAGCAGTGGTTAGCACTGGAATATTCCTAGTGAGGTTGTGGGAATCTCCACACTGGGGATTTTTACGAGCAGGCTGCAAACACTGTCAGGGATGGTCTAGATAATATTAGTCCTGCTTGCATTGCATAGGGGACATGGCTGAGATGACCTCGTGGCGTCCTTCCAGTTCTACATATCTATAACAAAGGCAAAGAGAGAGCCAGATAAGGAGTCACTGGGGGATTTCCTCGTCATTGTTCCCACAGTCTCTCTCAGGTTACAACAGCCTCTTCTGCATGCCTCCAGCATTATACAGCTCTCTCCTGACGAGTGCCCCTTTCATGGGATGGCCTAGTTTAAGCTTTTGACAGCGTGAACTGGCCGGCTCTGACTGGGCCTTCTTGGCACTCAGCACATCTTGTTTCTTTCTGTTGGTTTCCGCAGAGGTCAAATCAGTAGATACTCCTATAGAGACTGTGAACATAAGCAACTAGGCTCCCTGCATGCAGACCAATGTCCATCGTCAGCTTCAGTGGCCAATGCCACGTGCCTTTCAGAGGGAATAAACGAACAGGGTAACCTCAAGATGATCGCACCCATCACCATCATTCCAGCCTGTGGACAAACAGAGACTTAGGAGACACATCCCTCGCCATTCACTGCTGTGACATAGTGGCAGATGAGGTGTAGCTCTTTGCAAAAGCCCCATCGTCTTCAGTTGAATCAGGGACAAACGCAAGCTGGAATTAGTCTGGATCACCTATGTTAAGTATTATGGTAGCAGTATATATAAGAATGTGTGTACACTTATTTGAGATGCTTGTGGAGTTCTGCCTGGGTTAATATCTGACTAGTTGTATTGTGCAGCCTCTGTGCGACTCCCAAGGAGAGAGACTTTACTAGGTGAAGGTGCTGATGGCAACTGAATGCATTACATATCTGCCTGCGGCAGGAAAAGGCTCCACAAACACCAAGACATATAGGACATTAGACCAGCAGTTAAAAACAATGATTGTTGTGCTTCTTGACTTCCATTAGCTGCAGTTGCAGTCCAGAGCACATCGGCAGGAAGGATAAAAAATACCCATACAGAACGGAACTCGATTATCTGTATGCTGCTTGGACTGGGGGCAAAGTTTCTCTAGCATAAAAAGAGATCACAGCTGATATACAGCTGGGTTATCCTAAGAGATGAGCTTGCATAATTATGAGAAGCTTCTGATTTTTTTTATCTTTGAAATTTAAAGGACTGTAAGTGTCTGCATCATAGATCCCTGCTTTTAACTTGTAATAACAACTTCAGTTTCGTTTTAAATTAAGTCTTAATACAAGGTTTATACAGGTGGACAAGTATTGTCTTTTTGTGAGTCTAAGATTCAATGACCTCAGTAATCGACTGGTCCTTTGGGACAAGGTCAGGCTTGAGAAAGCCCTGCTGGGATGATTTAGTTGAGGATTGGCCTGCTTTGAGCAGGGGTGGACTAGATAGATACCTCCTGAGGTTTCTTCTAACCTGATATTCTATGATTCTATGACTGGCAAACCTGAACATTGCTGTGATTTCGTAGGTAAGGCAGTGTCTCAACCAGGGGTCTGGCGCCCGCTGGGGGCCACTAGCAGGTTTCAGGGGCAAGGGACAAGGCCAGCATTAGACTTGCTGAGGCCCAGGGGCAAAAGCTCAAGTGCGCTTGCAGACCCGGCACCACCTGGGCTAAAGCCAAAGCCTAAGCAATGTAGATTTGTGGAGCCCCTGTTGCATGGTACCCGAGAGAGAGAAGAAAGTGCCCTGAGGACTCAGAACAGAGGTTGAGCCCTGACACATGCTGGTTAGAGGGTCTCTCCAGTCAGGAAGGGCTAGCAGCGAGGGAAGACTGGCAATGATGGTTGGAGGGTGAAGAGGTTTGGGGTACGATGTGGGGGAAAGGTCTGGGACTGGATACCTGGGGCTGGGCAGGTCATCCAGGGTAGAGCAGAAGAATTACTTCTCATGTCTTGCTTACAATACTCCTGCTAATACATCTCAGAATGATATTTGCTTTTTTTGCAATACTGTTGACTCATATTTAGCTTGTGATCCACTCTGACCCCCAGATCCCTTTCCGCAGCACTCCTTCCTAGGCAGTCATGGCCCATTTTGTACGTGTGCAAACTGATTGTTCCTTCCTAAATGAAGTACTTTGGTTTTGTCCTTATTGAATTTCATCCTATTTACTTCAGACCGTTTCTCCAGTTTGTCCAGATCATTCTGAATTTCAATTCTATCCTCCAAAGCACTTGCAAGCCCTCCTGGTTTAATATCCTCCGCAAACTTAATAAGTGTAACACAGAGACTCCTAGTGGCAGAGAGTTTCACCATGTCTCAGAGGTTACACCCTGGTGGGAGGGGGCTAGGCCTGTACTGGAATAAGGTCACTCTGTGCTTCACAGTGTGGCAGAACCTAGAATGTCCATTAGCAGGGGAAAATGCTGGGGGGAATCGACATGTGGAATGGACAAAAACCCCGTCTGAATTCTCTCACATTGCCCTTCTCACCCTGGCAGGCTACAGAATAACTTCCACGTTTTTCTCCAGATCATCCCTTCCTCCTAGGGGGAAGGAAATGTCTGCAGTGGAGCTGGCTCAGGTAAGGGATTATCAGGGAGCTGGTGGTGGGTTCTGCTTGGAGGGAGAGGAGCAGTAAATGCATATGAGGGTGGGAGCTGCTCGAGGTGGTGGGAGGCAGGAAATATCTAGGGTGGAGAAAGAGAGGGGACAGGATGTGACAAACCTGCTTAGGCTTGTGTAATAGAGGGTGCAGTCTGGGGGGCTTCTGGAAACTGCTGTGCCTTCTAACCCTCAAGCTGGGCTGGCCCTTTTCACGCTGCTGGAGATTTAGCCTTGTTATCACCCCGCAGGACAGCAGGTGGCACCATGCATCCAGCTAAGCTGCCTGAGTTCTTTACCTAAGCCACTCAAGGACAGATAGAAGACAACAGCCAATTTCCCAGCAATAAGTGGTAGCAAATAGATCAAAGCAGATTACTTAGCAAATAAGCAAAAACTCACACCAAGCCTAACTTACTAGATGGATAGAATTTGAATTAGCAATTTCTCACCCTAACTGATGATAGGAGCAGTCCACCAAGTTTCCATACACAAGCTGGAAATCCCTTTACCCTGGGACCAGCACTTCTGCCAGTTCAGTCTTTGTTCCTCAGGTGCTTCCAGGAGTTCTCTTGTCTGGGGAATGAGGCCAGGAGATGATGACACACTCCACCGTATGTAGTCTTTCCATATAGTAGAAACTCTTTGTTCTTAACTAAGTTTCCAGTCCAGTTTGTGGAAAAATACAGGTACCAAAATGAAGTTCATTGTCATGTGGTCTGGTCACAAGCCCTAGCATGCCCTGCTGAGTCATAGTAGCCATGACTCAGGCTGGCTAAAACATTTACAGGAAGGCTAAGCTCTTCCATGGTCCATTGCCTTTGTTGATGAGTCATCAGCACTGTCTGGCTTCTTCATTCTTGTACCTGAAAGGCTGGTTGTGGGTGTTACCCAGAGTAAGCACATTTAAAAGACAGATACCGAGTCAATATTCATAAGTTCAGATACAAACATGATCCATGCACACAGGCAGGGTAATCATATTCAGCAAATCATAGCTTTTCCAGTGACACTGCACATGACTCATCTTGTGCAAAATGCCTCATAATTATGTCCTAATCATACTATAATCCTACCACAGTGCTGAATATGGGGTGTAGTGTCAGGTAGGTCCTAATTTCAAGGCACAGGTGTTGGAAATGGAACTGCCACTCTTTGTGGAACAGGAAATAACCCTCCAGCCAGGACTGGGAAAACTTCCCAGATTCCCACTGCTGGAACCTGAATCTACTGACACTTCATTAGTTACCACCCCCCCCAATCTTTGTGGCAACTGCAAACTTTATCAGTGATGATTTTATATTTTCTTCTAGGTCATTGATAAGAATGTTAAATGGCACAGGACCAGGAACCAATCCTTGCGGGAACCCGCTAGAAAGAAATCCACTCAACCATGGTTCCCTATTTAAAATCCCAGTTTTTAAGCTATTTAATGTATGCCATGTGTATTTTGTATCTTTCTAGTCAAAATATTGTGCTGAACCAACCCATATCCCTTACAGAAGTCGAGGTATATTATATCAGTACTATTAGCTGCAACCAGACTTTTGATCTCATCCAATAAGAATATCCAGTTAGTTTGATAGGAGCTATTGTGTCTAAACCTTTTTCATGGGTATTAATTATATTACCCTCCTTTAATTCTTTATTAATGAAATCTAGTATCGGCTGCTCCATTCTCTTGCCCAGTATCGATTTCAGACTGAGACTCTTGTAATTAGCTGTGTCATCTCTTTTATAGTTTTTAAATATTGGCACAGCATTAGTTTTATTCCAGTCTTATGGAATTTCCCCAGTGTTCCAAGTCCTAATTAAAATCAACATTAACAGTCCACCACACTTCTCCACTGGGTCTTTCAAAACTCTAGTTATCTGGACCCACTGATTTAAACACATCTGACTTTAATAGCTGCTGTTTAACGTCCCTGTGAGTTACTGTTGGGACGAAAAGACTGCCGGCGTCAACATCTTATGATATGAGTTACATCATCTGTTTTTCTCCAAATCCAGGAGAGAAATATTTATTGAACACTTTTACCTCTTCATAATTTTTGATAATTTTGCCATTTCCGTGTAGTAATTTACGATTACCATTGTTAGGATTAATTTTGTACTTAAGATACTTTTCAAAAATTCCTTCTTTTCATTGGTCGATCATTGATTTCTGATAGCTTGCCTTACCAACTTTCTACAGTTCTGACCTTCTAACTTATAATCTTTATTAGAGACGTCCCCTTTCTTCCATATATTTTATTTGGAGAGTGTTGGGATTCTTACCAGGGAGCTACCAGCAGGGTCCAGACATAGCCCCATCTCTTATATCAAGCTCTGGCTAGTGAGTATGCAATAAATGTAAAGACCCTGCCTCTGTCTGTCAGCTGGGAGACACAAAGATTTTCTCTTTATACCCTCTGATGCCTCCTGGATGCTCTAGGCAAGGTGGGGTGGGACTCTGTTAACATGTGCCTCCTGGAGCTTCCATTTACCTGGTGCTGCTGTTCCGTGAGTAGTGGGGTTGTGAGTGGGGCAGCAGGAACTGAGTGTTGGACTCTTTCTCTTTCAGGAGCCGGTGACCTTCGAAGAGGTGGCTGTGTATTTCACCAGGGAAGAGGGGGCTCTGCTGGACCCCACTCAGAGAGCCCTCTACAGGGATGTCATGCAGGAGAACTATGAGACGGTGGTCTTGCTGGGTAAGGAGTCCTGTCCCCTGGGTTATTAGAAGCTGTGGGGTCTCTGAAGAACCTGAGTAGTAATAACTTTGTACCTTTATTTGTCATACAAGTTTTGCAGGTTTCCTTGCCCCCCTTTTTTTACCTAGTGTCATTTTTGGACATGTGCCTTTTTGGTAGCGTCAGTCATTTTAAAATTGCATTTAATGTATCCTTATTGGCTACATTAGTAACTATATTAATAACTGTAGCTTTCATGCCTTTTCTTCATTTTAAGAGGAAAATAGGCTGCCTGTAGAATTCTAAATTGAGTAATTAGGTGTTTGACTCATGCATGGTTTGTGTGACAATCAGATGAGCTCTTTCTCTTCTGATAGGAGATGCATCTGAAGAAGTGAAGTTTTTTACCCATGAAAGCTGATGCCCAAACAAATCTGTTAGTCTTCAAGGTGCCACCATTGGACTCTTTGTTGTTTTTGATAGGCGAGCGTATAATGTTGCCATTCAGGACCCCACGGGTGAAGGGTGAACAGAGCTGGGGGAGGGGAGGGGAAAGGGGGGAGTAGATAATTCTGGGGTGCCAGGACATGGGGAGAGGGTGTGCAGGATTGGAGCTAAGAAGCACCAGGGAGGGAGGAGCTTGTGAGAGATGAGGAGGGAACACAAGAAGTTCCCAAGGTGCTGGGAGGTGGTGACGGCTGAGAGTAATGGGACGATGGGGAGGGGAGTGTGGAGGAAGGGCACCTAGGAAGTGGGCTGGGTGGGTCAGTGGGAGGGAGGAGAGGTTTAGGAATCTGGAGCTGTGGGGGATCCCAGATTTTTAACCCCGAATCTCTACCCAAGCTTTAAAGCCTACACTCCGGTTTTATTTCTTTCAATTTTGCTTCATTATACATTTTTTTCCAAAATATTATTATTTTAACTCTTGACCTCCCTCTCCTGCTCATTACCCCCCTCCCCATATAATCTCCCCAACTCTGTGCACAGCGACCCTGACCACCGATCCTGAGTCCTTGCTGCAGTCCTCCCTCCCCTAGCAGGGCCGCTACCCGGGCACAAATGGGCACTTTGTTGATGATGTCACAGAGTGGTAGTGTAGCCTGTACAATTTTTACACCTATAAGATTATGTATTGGGATACAGCTCACCCTTGTACATGGCTACTCACAGTGTATTGAGAAGATGAAATCTGGTCAAACACACAGAAACTGGATTTAATACAGACAGTTATAATTGAAATCATAGGCAAGGCTCAATACATGTAACAATTAGACTAAGGTGAGTATAGTAAAGAGGGTCTTGCACTGTGCATACTTACGAGTTATGGACACCGTTGGAAACAAAGATCGAGAGGCAAGGGAGCCCATCAGAAGGGAGGCCCTGCTCCAGTTGACACTGTCTCAGGGACCCAACAAAATGAAAAAATGGTCACTAGGAGAGGTCATTTATCCACTTTCTTATGGCTATGTATCGGATGGCTATACACCCTATCTGCTTCTTTACTCTGATTACAATGATGTCAATAGTTGCCCCGACCCATATGTGGCCTTCGGGAAGCCCATAATTAAGCATCAAGCATTAATCCTCATGATTTACATCACTTAGTTATTAATAATTCCAATATATGAATGCGTCCAACTGCTGAGATACTGCATAGCAAGTGAACTGCGCCTGCCCTCTGCCCCCCCTTTCAGAATCCTGTGGCGTATTGCACCTGTTTGTGGTTACTCGTTAGTCTCTCAAAATGAGGGTGCAAAATATCTGACCTGGGATTCTCTCCTTAGGCCTATTCAGGTAAATCCCAGACTGCAGCCTAACTACTCCCACAAAGCCTCCACCGAATATAAGGCCCTTAACTGTAGCAAGCTTTGGCTATGTGTATACTACCGCAGTCAGTCGACCTACGCGACGCAACTCCAGCTACCGGGGGTACGCTGCAGGGGTCGACTTCCTTTACTCTCCTCATCTGGGTGGAGTACAGGGGTCGACTGGAGAGCGATCTGCAGTCGATTTAGTGGGTGTTTACTACACCCGGTAAATCAGCCACGTGTTGAGCGTCGATCCCGGCTGCATCACCTCCTTGCCCCTCCACGCATCTTCCAAACTAATAAGCAATACTCTGATCATGACATTTTCCCTCTAGCGAGTATAAAATTGCCCACAAGACATGGTGGACATAGATGATAAAATCAGGTCAGAGTCAACAGAAGTGAGAGTTTGGAGAAAGTCTTGTCCCCCCTCTTCACATCTGCAGCAGGCACAAGCTGTCATCCCCTCCAGGCTCCTTGGATCTCTGAGCCTGTCCCTCCTGAGCTTGCATGGCCAAGTTCTTGTTTCTTACATTCTCTTTTTTTTCTGGAAGAATTAGGTGCTGTTGCTCCTGAATTTTAGTGTTTAATTCCCCAGCCTTCTCCACAGACTGGGGGAGTTTAATTCTCCCTCCCATTACATCTGAGCCACTAGATTTCCTAATTCCCAAAAATGTGCTTTTGCGATGTCACAGTTCTGGGGTAGCTAAGCCTTTGGCCTAACTCCATGGGGTGCTCAAGGAATGGCCTCTCGGGTATCAGGCCTCTAGCCAGCCCCTCTCTATGGGTGGGGACCCACATGCCTCTCCTTTTTGACCAGGGTGTGAGGATTGCAGCTTGTCCTCCACTGTGTTCACTGGACTAACCTCCAGTTCCTGTGCTTTGCTTTCTCTCCAAGGGCTGTGAGCAGTGTGTGTGAGAGAGAGATGGGAATTTTGGTGATACTTGTATGATGCCAATACACACCTCAGTTTCCCTCTATGATTGGTATTGCCATGATTAGAAAGAGGAGGAGACATGAGGTGTTTTGTCATGTATCTGTCATTGGGTGATATGAATGGGTCATTAAGGACTGGCTGGGGCCAATCTACATCAATGGAATACCCGACAGAGACAAAGGAATAATTGTCACCTGTCCATGGGAGGATCTCTGCTTGGCTGAGTGAAGCATACATGGACTCATTATGTTTTTGGGAGCAGGAAGAACTGGGCTTACAGATGCAGGAAGCTCTGCTGGAGTGAAGACAAATGAACAGTCACAATGAAAGGAAACCAAAGCGTTTTCTATGGCAGCATGGCTCAAGGGCATTGGCCAGTATGGACTGTATTGTCTTCTTCGCTTCCCTGTCCTAAGGACTTTCCAATGTTGTGTTTTAGTTGACTGATAAACCCTGCAATGTTTAATCTTGCCCACTGTCACAGCAAAAACGTGCTCTGTGCATTGACTGAGGAAGAGTCACTGAACAGGAGTGTCGTTCAGCTGGACCTGCTGGCAGAGCTCGCAGGTTGAAATAGGAGTGTTGAAGCCAGAGGCTCAGTCTCAGGTGCTGAAGCTACATGCTCTGTCCTTGTGGAAGAGTGGGAGCCTTTGGGAGTCTGTCGCACTCAAGGGGGACCTCCCAAGGACTGTTTAAAAGCCAGGGCATTGCACAGATCCTGTGGATCCATGACAGTGTCAGTGTGTCTTCTGGGGAAAAGATATAAAACAAAAAAAGCATCTAAATGCATATTTACCATTCCCCCTCATCAGTCCTCCTGGGAATCACTGATTGTTTCCGAAGTGTATTAAAGCCTTCCTTAAAAGCTTACCTCTTGGTTATCAGGTCATGTCAGTTTGTAGCCCAAAAGTTCCCCCTCAGTCAGCTCAAACTCAGCTGTTTCTCCCCAAAAAGTCTGTCTTCTTCAGCCTCCTGAAAGAGGTAAAATCAGTCCCTGCCCCTTTCTTCGTAGGGCAGAGCTTCAAAAGATGGAGATCTGCATAACCAGCTTTAGGATCTGACATTCATCACCCCTTCATGACACCAGATTGGACAGGAAATCATCCCTCAGCCCTCTTTGGTATCATCTGGCCCATCTCAGCACCACAGTCTGTGAAGTATTCATGCTTTCAAGGGCAGGCTCAAATATAGAGATAACAGTCATAAGTAGGGCCAGTGTTTGCTGGCAATGAAAACAGAGTAATTGACAAATATGAATAATATATAATCCTTTACAGCATGAAAATGCATTGGGGGGAGGGGATAGGAGCAAGCTGTGTTGGGAAGGTGGGGCCCAGACACTGGGTGTTGAGAGCCTAGAGCCAGCTGTGGGCTGGGGAGACAGGACATGAACCAGGTGTGTGCAGGGGAGGGGTGCTGTGGACGCAGCATGATGAGGGATCCCGAAGTCCCACTGTCAAGGGTCCCCCCTACCCAGGGGAAGCTCCACGATGGTTTTGCTGAGCCCAGACTTGTATGAGGAGGGAAGAAATTGGCAGCAAGTCTCAACCGCAGCCAGCCTCTGCCTTGCGCCCTGGGGAGGAGTGTCATAAACAAATAGTAGGAGTTAATAGAACAGAAGTACTTTATATCTCTTTTGATTGTAAAGGGTTAACAAGTTCAGTAAGCCTGGCTGTCACCTGACCAGAGAACCAATCAGGGGACAGGATGCTTTCAGATCTTGAGGGAGGGAAGTTGGTGTGTGTGCTGTTAGTTTTTGGTTGTTGTTCTCTCTGGGTTCTGAGAGTGACCAGACGTGCAACCAGGTTTCCTTCCAGTCTCTCTGATACAGTCTCTTATATGTCCAGAATAGTAAGTACTAGGTAGAGAGGCGGAGTTAGGCTGATGTTTGTTTTCTTTTATTTGCAAATGTAATTAGGTGGAAGGAGTTTCAAATTTGATATTTTGCTAAAAGGGATTTTATTTGTACTTGAAAATACTTAGGCTGGAAGGGTATTCCCGAGTGTCTATAGCTGAAAAACCCCTATACCTAATCTTTGTAAAATTAAGATGATAATTTTTACTGTTTTTCCTTCTTTAATTAAAAGCTTTTCTTGTTTAAGAACCGGATTGTTTTTTTATTCTGAGTGAGACTCCAGGGACTGGGTCTGAATCCACCAGGATATTGGTGGGGAGAAAGGAAGGGAAAGGGGTAGAGAGAGGTTATTCTCTCTGTGTCAGGAATACTTCTCTCTCAGGGGCGAGTCTTGAGAGAGGAAAGAGAAGAGGGAGGGAAGGGAATTCTCCTCTTTGTGTTTGTGATTCAAGGAGTTTGAATTCACAGTAATCTTCCAGGGTAACCCAGGGAGGAGCCTGGGAGAGGAACAGTGGGAGACAGGGTTTACTTTCCTTGTGTTAAAAATCCAGCAGGGTCTGGGTCTTGGGGGTCCCCGGGCAAGGTTTTGGGGGGACCAGAGTGTACCAGGCACTGGAATTCCTGGTTGGTGGCAGCGCTACAGGTCTAAGCTGGTAATTAAGCTTAGAGGAATTCATGCTGGTACCCCATCTTTTGAATGCTAAGGTTCAGGGTGGGGAATTCTACCATGACAAGGTGTCAGGTGTCTCTGGGCAGAAATCTGGGGGGTTGTGACCCTGCATCCCCACCCACCCTCTGATCAGAAATTCCAGATATGAAGGGTGATTCCAGAAATGAAGAGTAATTTGGGGGAAAAAATGCATTTATAGCCGCAATTTCCGGAAGACACTGGCCCTAGTTGTAACATTAAATATGATAATCTCAAGATGTTTGCCTGTGTTCATCAGATCTGTCCCTCTGCCTTCACATAGTTCACTCTGCTGGGGGGTTCTACTCCTTACCCCATTCTGTGTCTGTCTTGTCTATTTAGACTGTAAATTCTTCAGGGCATGGGCCATCTACTACTCTCTGTTTGTACTTTGCCTAGCACAATGGGGACCCACTGTTAGTTGGCCCTTAGGCACTAAGGTAATGAATATGATTTATAATAATAACAACTCTCCTGCCACTTTGAGCCAAGGAAGCTGCCTTGGGATGTTACTGCCTAAAAATGAGCTGGGGTTAAAACCATGGACTATTTGTGACAAGTATCCCACAAATTCCACTGACCTCCCTCATTTTCTTTGCCTGGCGTAGGGTTTCTGAATTCCAAACCTGATGTGATCTCGCAGCTGGAACGAGGGGAAGAGCCTTGGATCCCAGACCTCCAGGGCTCTGAGAAAAAAGTGCTCCTGAGAGCTGCCTGCACAGGTGAGGAATTGGTTAAGCCAAGTCAACAACTGTCCGTGAATACAGGAAACATTTTGGATGCCCTACAAAGACCTTGTGAGCTCTCTGAGTTCAAGATTGTTCCCTGCAGATGTGGAATCATTAGGCAGGTGTCACTCATGGCTCCCCTCTACCTTGACTGACAACTGGCAAGAGGTCCCTCCTCGATCTCGCTGTCCTCTGAGAATTCTGGTGCAATGAGGACCCAGAACTGATCCCTTCCTCTCTCTTCTCTGGGGAAAGGTTTGGGGATAATCAGCTCCTGATAGCTTTGATCTCTCCCGCACATATTTTGGTTTGTTCATCCCTTTTCCCATTCCCCACTCTTAGATTTCCTTTCTCTCCGGTGCAAGGAGTGACCTGTGTCTGGATTCTCTCTGTCTACCATCAGGTGTTGGGATGGTGAGTGAGAATGAGGAGGAGAAACCCCAGCAGGAAGATACTGAGCAAGTATTACCCCATGGGACGTTATCAGGAAGATCAAAAAGGAATGAGTCCAGGAGTTGTGCACTCCCAGAAAAAGCAAAAGCCTGTGAGAGTCAGCACAGGCCATGGGAAAACTACAGTAGCCACTCAGACCTTCTTACACGTGAGCGAATCAACTTGGAAGAGACACACTACACATGCCATGAGTGTGGGAAACACTTCAGTCGGAGCTCAAACCTTATCAGACATAGGAGAATCCACACAGGTGAGAAACCTTATGGATGCCATGAGTGTGGGAAAAGCTTTAATCTGCACTCATCCGTAATCAGACACAGGAGAATCCACACCGGAGAAAAACCCTACATGTGTGCTGAGTGCGGGAAACGCTTCAATCAGCGCTCAAGTCTTATCAGACATCGGAGAATGCACGCAGGTGAGAAACTTTATCCAGGCCTGCACAACTTGTAAAGCGGCGAGGACCATATTATTCCAAAGAAAACAGCTGAGGGTCAACCCACTCCCCTGGCCCTGCCAAAACTCTGCCTCAGCGCTGCCCAGGCCTCCCCCCCCCCTGCAAAACACATAACCCCCACCAGCGCCACCTGCCCGGTGGAAACAAACCCTCCTTCTCCAGCACTGCCCCATCGAGAAAGCTGTGGGCCAAAAAGGAAGAGTTGGGGGGGGGGGTACTTTATTAAGAATTTTTCAATTAAAGAAACAATTTTTTAAATTATTTTAATTTTTTTATGAATCATCCCCCCATGAAATAAGGGGAGGGGAAAAGGGGGACAGTTTGAAAGGATTTTCTGGGGCTATGAACTAAGGGGAGGAAAAAGGGGGGCAGTGTGAAAGGATTGGATGTGAGTGTCCAACACACAAACACAGGGGCCGCAGGGAGCCGGGGGGCAGGCGGGAGGTCCCTGGACCAGAGAAGGGGGCAGCAGTCGGTGCAGGGCAGGCCGCACTCACACACACACCCCCGCCCAGCTGTGGCTCAAGCCCAGGCCAGGCGCCCCTCCCCTCGCTTTGCAGTTACTGGCTCTGCCTCGTGCCCAGCGCTTACCGCCTCAGTGCCCCCCTCCTCCAGGCAGGGGGGTGAACCCAGCAGCCCTACCCCACCTCTTGCCTGCGGGCCGCACAGTGAGCCCACGCAGGCCACATGTGGCCTGCCTTATGGATGCACTGAGCTTGGGAAAAGCTTCAGAGCTCAAGTCTTAGTAAACATCAGAGAATCCACACAGGAGAAAAGCCCTACACATGCTCTGAGTGCGGGAAAAGCTTCATTGCGAGTTCAAAGCTCATCTTACATCAGAGAATTCATACGGCAGAGACGCCTTATACGTGCTCTGAGTGTAGGAAAAGCTGTAGTCGGCGCTCAGTCCTTATCTCATTGTAGAATCCACACAGGAGAGAAACTCTGCACATGCTCTGAGTATGGGAAACGCTTCAGTTATAGCTCAGCCTTCATCTCACATCAGCAAATCCATGCAGGAGAGACGCCCTACACATGCTTTGAGTGCGGGAAAAGCTGTGGTTATAGCTCACACCTTACCACACATCAGAGAATTCACTTGGATGAAAAAGCTTATGGATGCTCTGAGTGTGGGAAATGCTTCAGTCAGACTCAAATCTTATTAAATATAGAAAATCCACATGAGCGAGAACTGTAACAAATGCCTTGACTAGGGCTGGCCAAAGATTTTTTTTTTTTTTAATCACATTTGCTAATTCCAGTATAGTGATTTTTGCACCATCTTCACCATGGTCTCAGCTCCCCCAGATGAGTTACCTGCTTCTGCCTTTTGAAGCTCACACCACTTTGGGATCAGTCCTGTGATCTTTTCTATCAGCTCCTTTCCTTTTGACTCATAGGAGTGTGTGTCCCTCCAGCCAGGGATGTTCATCAGCTCCAGGAGGGGGAGAGAGGAAAATATACTGCCTGTAGAATTCGAAATTGAGTAAATAGGTGTATGACTCGTGCAGGGCTTGTGTGACAGTCAGGTGAGCTCCTCTTTTGATACGAGAGTGTATAATGTTGCCATTCAGGACCCCACGAGTGAAGGGAAAACAGAGCCGTGGGAGGGGAGGAGAAGGGGGGAGGAGATAATTCTGGAGTGCCAGGACATGGGGAGGGGGTGTGTAGGATTAGAGCTACGAACCAGCAGGGAGGGACCAGGTAGTGAGAGACGAGGAGAGAATACAAGAAGCTGCCAGAGTGCCCGGAGGTGGTGCCGGCTGAGAGTAATGGGAAGAAGGGGAGGGGAGTGTGGAGGAAGAGCACCCAGGAAGTGGGGCAGTGGGAGGGAGGAGAGGTTTGGGGATCTAGAGCTGTGAGGGATCCCAGACCTTTAACCCTGAATCCCTACCCAAGCCTTGATGCTTTAGAGCCTACACTCCACTTTTATTTCTGTTCAGTTTCACTTCATTATAAATTTTTTCCCAAAATATTATTATTTTAATTCTTGACCTCCCTCTCCCACTCATTACCCCCTCTCCATGTGACCTCCCCATCTCTATGCACAGCGACCCTGGCCACCGATTCTGAGTCCTTGCTGCAGTCCTCCCTCCCCTAGCAGGGCCGCTACCCGGGCACAAATGGGCACTTTGTTGATGATGTCACAGTGTGGTAGTGTAGCCTGTACAGTTTTTCCACCTATAAGATTATGCGTTCCGAAGGCCTTCACACCAGTTGCGCTTATCTCTATACGCAGATACAGTCTGTTCCCCAGTGTTCCCTTCCCAGCTCTGATGCCGCAGAGCATTTACCTCCTGTCTCCCTTCCCAGCTCTGATGCTGCAGAGCATTTACCCCCTTCCCAGTTCTGATGCCACAGAGCCTTGCCTGTATCCCTGTTCCTGTTCCCCCCGCTTAACAAACATTCAACATTGGTGGGGCCTCATCTGGAGTCCTGTGTCCAGTTTGGGGCCCAACACTACAAGAAGGATGTGAAAAAATTAGAAAATGTCCAGTGGAGGGCAACAAAAATGACTAAGGAACTGGAGCACATGACTTATGAGGAGAGGTTGAGGGAACTGGGATTGTTTAGTCTGCAGACGAGAAGAATGAGGGGTGATTTAATAGCTGCTTTCAACTACCTGAGAGGGGGTTCCAAAGCGGATGGATCTAGACTTCTCCTCAGTGGTGGCAGATGACAGAACAAGAAGTAATGGTCTCAAGTTGCAGTGGGGGAGGTTTAGGTTGGATATTAGGAAAAACTTTTTCATTCGGAGAGTGGTGAAGCACTGGAATTGGTTACCTAGGGAGATGGTGGAATCTCCTTCCTTAGAGGTTTTTAAGGTCAGACTTAACAAAGCCCTGGCTGGGATGATTTAGTTGGGGATTGGTCCTGCTTTGAGCAGGGGGTTGGACTAGATGACCTCCTGAGATCCCTTCCAACCCTGATATTCTATAATTCCAATTTCCTTTTCCCTCTCCTGTTTGACCCCGTTTATAGAGTAATATTCTCAGCTATACCTTAACCAATCATTGTAACTAACCAATTCTAACATATTATAGCATAATTCTCTAACCAATTATATCCCACTACCCTAATTAACTTACGCCTGGCAAAATTAATTATACAGCAGAGAGAAACAATTAGAGAACCGACTGATTAACAATGAAAAGTGGTGGCCATAAAGATAAAACAATACAGATCTAATGGTTTCACAACCACAACTATTGATAAGTGCTTTCTTGCCAGACAGGATGCTATCAAACTAAGGTTTCTTTAACAATCTTAAGATCTATTTCTTTATCTGGTGGTGATGGGCACTATCAGGATAGGATCGTCTTCCTAACAGGCCAACACCACCTTATTTCAATGTAACTGGTTTGGGATGTGGGGATGTTTATGGCTGTCCCTGGTGCTTAGCCAGAGGCCTTAGCCTAAGAACAAAGCTTCAGACTATCCCAGTGAGAGAAGGCCCAGACACAGGCGGACTGTGATTTTGATTCTTTGTTTTTATACCCCTATAACTAGCTAAGTGATAGAAATACACCTAAGTTCTTAAAGTATAGGCTTTACAGGCAGGCCTGAATGTCTGTATTCCAACAGTGGGTTCTGCCCCTTCCCCATTCTGTGTCTGTCTTGTCTATTTAGATTGTAAATTCTTCAGGGCATGGTCCAGCTACTATCTTTGTACTTTGCCTAGCACAATGGAGACCCACTGTTAGTTGGTCCTTAGGCACTGAGGTAATGCATATGATTTATAATAGTAATAACTATCCTGCCACTTTGAGCCAAGGAAGCCGGCCTTGGGATGTTACCTCTTAAAAATGAGCTGGGGTCAAAACCATGGACTATTCTTTGTGACAAGTATCCCACAAACTTCACTGACCTCCCTTGTTTTCTTTGCCTGGCGTAGGGTTTCTAAATTCCAAACCTGATGTGATCTCACAACTGGAACGAGGGGAAGAGCCATGGGTCCTGGACCTCCAGGGCTCTGAGAAAGAAGTGCTCCCAAGAGCTGCCTGCACAGGTAAGGAATTGGTTAAACCAACTCAGAAACTGTCTGTGAATACAGGAAACATTTGGGCTGCCCTACAAAGATCTCGTGAGCTCTCCTAGTTCAGGATTGTTCCCTGCAGATGCGGAATCATGTCAGATGTCACTCATGGCTTCCCTCCTATTCTGACTGACAACTGGCAGCAGGTCCCTCTCCGATCTCGCTTTCCCCTGAGAGTTCTGGTGAGATGCAGACCAAAACTGATCCCTTCCTCTCTCTTCTCTGGGGAAGGGTTTGGGGATATCAGCTCCTGATAGGTTTGATCTCTCCCACACATATTTTGGTTCATCCCTTTGTCCATTCCTCTCTCTGAGATTTCCTTTCTTTCCAGTTCAAGGAGTGACCTGTGTTTGGATTCTCTCTGTCTCCCATCAGGTGATGTGATGGTGAGTGAGAATGAGGAGCAGAAACCCCAGCAGGAAGATGCTGAGCAAGGAGAACCACATGGAACGTTATCAGGAAGACCCAAAGGGAATGTTTCTGGCATTTGTGCACTCCAAGAAAAAGCCAATTCTTGCGAGACTCAAGAGAGGCCAAAGGAAAACTTCATTAGCCACTCAGACCTTATAACATGTGACAGAATCAACTTGGAAGAGACACGCTACATGTGCCATGAGTGCGGGGAAAGCTTCAATTGGCGCTCTGCCCTTATCACACATCAGAGAATCCACACAGGAGAGACGCCCCACAGATGCTCTGAGTGCGGGAAAAGCTTCAATGACCGCCCACACCTTATCAGACATCGTAGAATCCACACAGGGGAGATGCCCCACACATGCTCCGAGTGTGGGAAAAGCTTTGATTGGCGCTCAAACCTTATCAGACATTGTAGAATCCACACAGGTGAGATGCCCCACACGTGCACTGTGTGTGGGAAAAGGTTCAGTAGAAGCTCAAACCTTATCACACATCAGAGAATCCACACAGGGGAGAAGCCCTACACATGCGCTGAGTGTGGGAGAAGCTTCAATCGGCGCTCACACCTCATTACGCATCGTAGAATTCACATGGGAGAGATGCGCTCCATATGCTCTGAGTGTGGGAAAAGCTTCAGTGACATCTCTGCCCTGATCACACATCAAAGAATCCACAATGGAGAGATGCCCTACACATGCTCTGAGTGCGGGAAAAGCTTCAGTTGGCGCTCATATCTGATCAGACATCAGAGAATCCACACAGGGGAGAAGCCGTACACGTGCTCTGAGTGTGGGAAAAGCTTCAGTCAGCGCTCAACCCTTAACGCACATCAGAGAATCCACACAAGAGCTACGTGCTACCCATGCCCTGAGTGCAGGAAAAGCTTCAGTCGGCGCTCAGACCTTATCAGACATCAGAGAATCCACACAAGAGAAATGCCCTACACATCAGGCCTGCACAACTCATAAAGCGGCGAAGGCCATATTGCTCCAAAGAAAACAGCTGAGGGCTGAAACCGCCCAGCCCCGCGGAAACACCCCGCCCAGTGTCGCCTGGCCCTGCGGAAACACTCCCCCCTAGCACTGCCCAGTCCCATGGAAACAAACCCTCCTTCCCTTGCGCTGACCCGCTGAAACAGCTGTGGGCTGAAAAGGAAGGTTGGGGGATGTGTGTGATACTTTATTAAGAATTTTTCAATTAAAGCAAACAATTTTTTAAATTATTTTAATTTTTTTATGAATTATGTAAAAATGAAAAACACCTGTTTCCTTGAAAGAAAACATTTGTACTTTTCATAATTACCTTGCAAATGTAATGAGAGATAGTACATCTCTTTTGGGCAACAAGCTTGTCGTATTCGGGGGTCATATTTGAAGTGGATATTTTCATAGTGTTTTCCAAATGGTCGTCAGTCAGAGAAGAACATTGCTTGTTTTTATTCATGTTCATGATAGAAAATGTTCACATATGTAAGTGCTTCCAAAAATGCTGAACGTTTTCAGTGCAACTTCAATAAGATTCTTGTATTTTTCATTGTCCAGACTTTTGTAGAAGTCCCGCAGGCTGCTTTCTCTGTGCTTATTTTGGTAAACTGCCAAACATGGAAATTCAGTAACCTTCAACTGCAGATCTAGTGGCACTTCCTCTGGATCCACAGAAAAGGGATTTTCAGTCAGCTTCAACTGGACGTCTTATTTAGACAAAGAAAGTCTTCTGTCAAATTCTTCAATCAAAAGATTAATGTGCTTTGCATATTTTTCTCCTAATTCAGCAGGTTTGTGCTGAGAGATACGCTGTACGCAAGTGACACATTTCACCTTTTGACAACTGACTTCTGAAAAGTTTCAATTTCATTTTGAAAGCTTTCACTGCAGCACACATTTGAAATAGAAGTTGATTTTTTCCCTGAAGATGAATGTTGAGATCATTCAGGTGTTCTGTAATATCACAAAAGAAAGAGATCTTGATTCCAGGACTCATTTTCAAGCTCTGGGAATTTTACTGGCCCATTTTCTAGGAATTTTGCTACCTCCTCTTTCAAAGCAATGAAACAGCGGAGCACTTTTCCTCTACTCAACCACCTCAATTCCATATGGTAGATCAAGTCGCTGCACTCGGCATCAACCCCTTCAAGAAAGGCTCTAAGTGTCCTATGTTTTTAGTCCTCTAGAACGGATGTAGTTTAACATGGAAACTACCATTGACATTACATGCTCAGATTTTAAGACTTTGCTACACAAAACCTGCTGATGTAAATGCAGTGATGTTTGGTTATTTGTCTCCCAATAAATTATTCAAGAATAACAACTGCACCAACATTTTTTCCACACATAGCTGGAGCACCCTCCGTACAAATGGCCACCAAGCTTGTGAAATCTAATCCCGACTTATCATTCATGGACTTTATCACTTCACTGGAGATTTCTTTTCCAGTTGTGCGACCTGTCATGGAGCGCATGCCAGCAAGTTCTTCAGTAATTTCAAAGTTATTATCAATACTTCTAATAAAAATAAGAAGTTGGGCGGTGTCTTCTAAATCGGTGCTTTCATTCATAGATAGGGAGTAAAAGCAGAATTCACTGACTCTGCTTTAACTGATCGCTTAAATTGGTAGAAATGTTAGCTATTCTCTGTACAGTCATGCGTGATAGACTGACATTCTCAAATATTCCCTTCTTTTCTGGACATAACTCAGATACAGAAATCAAGATACTTTTTTAAAAACTCGCCTTCTGTGAAGCATTTCCAAGCAGCAGCAATGTCCTTAGAAATTTGAAAGCTTACTTTAGTAACTGTATCATTCTCAGTATGTAAGTATTTATTTGTCCATTCAGTGTTGAAAACACTGTACTCGGATTCTCTTTTTCATTTCACTCATGGTAGCCGTTACGAAGCTCAAGATTTTGTTGAATAAATTCACGCACAAGGGAAACACTCACAGTCACGCACAAAGACAAGAGATCTCTCATGGTGCATGGCACACTAGCAAGGCACTGATGGTATGTGGAAGCCTGTAGAGGGGGAAAGAAACAGCGTGCATTGGGTGACCAGATCAGAGGTAAAATAGGACCCACCCCCTCCCCGCTCGGCCCCACCATCACACCCCTCTTCACCCCCTAGCCCCCCTCTGCATCTCCTTCTAGTCAGTCCTCCATCCACTGCTCACCTCTTTTCACCTCCGTCCTCCCCTGACAGAAACCCCCATGCCTGCCCCTAGAATCCCTGCTGCTTCACTGCTCGACTCTTTGCCCACCCGCCCGCCTCCGACTTGTCGCTCACCCCGACTCGCCCCTCCAAAGTATAAAGCCTCATTCAAAGACGCAGGGATCCCTATATTACTGCACACCACATTCAATCAATGCAGTTGTAGATAAATCTCTGTATTATGCATTTTTGTATAATTTTGTATCACTTTGTATTGAGCCTTGGTAGTATGTTATAGCGAGCCCCTAAGGTAGTATAATTAAAGTTAAAGGAAAATGTCTTTTTGCTAGAAGTAGAATAAGATCTTCCCCCCACTTGGTAATCAGTTGCCCTGTTGAATGAATGAGGTGTGAATGAGGAAGGCGTGGAAGGCAGCACTTCCAGACAGCTGCAACCCTTGGAGAGGGGCTGGGAGCCAGACCAAGGATTCATATTACAAATAAGCAACAAATAGTCAACAGGGAGGATAATTCGCCACAGGAACAAGCTACCAAGAAAAGTGGTGGATTCGCCATCTCCTGATATCATTTAATGAAGACTAGATGCCTTTCTGGAATGGGTTTGCCCCAAAAGTAGCTATTGTGTCATACAGGAGGCCTGTGATATGCAGGGGGTCAAATTAGATGCTCTAATGGTCTCTTTGGACATTAAGTGTGGGGACGACTAATTTCGAAAACTTAGTGTAGCATTGGACAGAGGTCTAATGTTTTCTTGTCTGCCGGCTTGCTTCCTAGAACAAATGTTCCTTGAGTGGCTGATCCACAGGAGTAGCTCAAACCTCCAAAAGTGCCCGCCAAACAAAAAAAAAATATAAAAGAAAAAAACGGACAGGGACATTAGCACAGCAAGGAGGGTTCGGCAGTGAGCAGTCACAAAGGCTTTTGCAGGACCTCAGGACTATTGGTCAAGTAGGTGTGGAGGTGGTGACCTCACAGAGAGATGCTGACATTCAGGCAGGCAAGGAGAAGGGGGCGAGGGGCCAGGGAAACTCAGAGACCCCTGTGGCTTTGCTTCAGCAAGTCTCTCTCCGAGGTCTCTCTTTGAGGACAGAGAGTATTCGGGTTCAGGGACTGAGCCCAGGAGGGACCTCTTTGAGTTTCTCCTTCCCTTTTCCTGATATTACTAGAAAAAAGCCGTCCCTGTTTAGAAGGAAAGAGCCTCCTGCAAGTTTGAACCTGTTCAGTCTGATCCATTCTGGTGGTTTTAAATTCTAGGCATGGAAACACGAGCCTTAAGGGGCTGAATTTTATTCTGGCCGTTGGTTTGTCCCATAGATCACTGCGACATTCGGTTTGTCCTTTTTGTTTCACCTTTTCCTCATCCATCTCCCTCCTTTCTCTTTGTCTCTTGCTTCTTTTGTCCTTTCCACCTGTTCCCTCCCAACAGCAGGAGGGAGGTGTGGTGTGTGTTTTGTGGTTGTGTGTTGAGGAGTGCTCTGCACTCCCACTGTGGAGTCCCCAAAAATGTGGGCTGAAATAGTGCTCGGGAGTGATCCCCACCAGTACCTGGGCCATCTTTGGCTCTCTGGTGAGAACCTCAGCCTCCTCCTCAGTCGCTACCCTTGATTGGCTGAGCAGGGGGTTATTGACAGGGAGGAGACTCAGGTCCTTGTTCTTCTCTTTTAAGACCAAGTAAATAAGTCATAACCACTTATATGTTTGATGAATTTTGCTTCTGCTGTGCATTAATTGTCTCTGAGCAGTTCATGATTCTCTCTAACATTGCAGTTCTCCTCAAATACTTGCTGAATAATTACTATGCACTGTTGTTGTTCTGGAGCTCATCCGAGAGCACTTTATTCAGGTCATTCAATGTCTGAAATTCAAGATCTGATGGTTAGTTTGAAAAGCAGGGATCTTGGGTCCTATTCCCAACTCTGCCAGTGACTGGCTGTGTGACCTAAGACAAATCAATTCTCCTTTGTCAGCCTTAGCTTCTCCCTCTTTCAAGTAGGGATAATAATGATCCGCTCCTACCTACCTCAACACACTGACCCCTCCCCAACACACACACTCTCTCTCCCCACACACAAACAGTCTCTACCCCACCACGCACACAGCAGTTGAAAAGCAGCTGGCAATCTAGTAGGATGCTCCTGGAATGATGGGATAGAGAAACCTGCATCATGTGATGCTGTGCAGACCCATGAGGCATTGCAAACCCTTCCCAAAGCACCCTGCAGCCAGTCGCACAGTGGGATAGCTACCCACAGTGCACTGCTTTCTGTGGCCATCCAAGAGCTGCTAGCGTGGATGTGCTCTGGTGACACAAGGGGCATAGGGTGGACATTCAATAGCTGTTTAATTAAAACACTTTAACTAAAGCAGCAATGTCAGGGGGTTGGTGGCTCCTTTCTCTCCTCACCCTGGAGTAAACTCAGCTTTTTATTTCATCCTTGATGTTTCATGGAATAACAACAGACGACTGAAGAAAGACGTGGACAGGGTGGGTCTCGGGAGGGGCAGAGGTTCGAGCAGTGGGCAGGGCAGGTCCCAGGGGTGGAGCCAGAGAGGTAGGGGCAGTGGGCAGGAGAGGTCACAGGGGAGGGGCAGAGAGGTGAGAGAAGTGGGCAGCGTGGGTCTTAGGGGAGGGGCACAGACGTGCAAGTGGTGGGCAGGGTGCATCTCGGGAGGGGCAGAGAGGTGCAAGCAGTGGGCAGGGTGGGTCTCAAGGGAGGGGCAAGGAGGTGTGGGTTGTGGGCAGGGTGGGTTGCAAGGACGGGTCAGAGGTGTGGGTGGTGGCTGGCGGGCAGACCTTGTGGTAGGAGGTGGAGAGGCATGAGCAACAGGCAGAAAGGCCTTGGGGTAGGGGGTGGACAGACACGAGGAAGCCTTGGGGGAAGAGAGGAGCGAGCAAAAGGTGGACCAGCAGGCCTCAGCCAAAGAGGAAGAGCAGGGGTGGGAAGTGGCCAAACAGGAGCAAGGGAGGAGCACAGGTGGGGCCTCAGAGAGAGGAGAAGGGGGAGGGGAGGCAGTGCCATGGTCTGGGCCCCAATGCCCCCCCACTTCTAGAGAGCTTCCAGCGCTCATGCCCAGCATCCCCACATGCAAGAGTCATGGGCCACCTATTCTCTGGGTCTTCACTAACCAAATCCCTTCCCAAGCTGTGTTGATGGGAGAAGCCCTTCTGTTGACACAGCACTATCTACACCAGGGTTAGGTTGACATAACTGCATTGCTTAGGGAGGTAAATTTTTTACACCCCTGAGTAATGTAGTTACACTGATCTAATTTTGTGGTGTAGACCTGTCCAAAGAACCTTGGGAATAAACCTTCACCTGCTCCTCTGCTTTACAGAATCCAAACACAAGCAAAGCTTGTCAGGCCCAGTTGGAGGTTGGCAAAGAGCCAGGTGTGTGCAGACATGAGCCCTGCAGCAATTGTAGGCACCATGGCTTAGCTGGCTAAAACCACCGTTTTGTAAACAGGCGATCCTGGGTTCAAGTTCCAATGGTACCTTACTGAGTTGATTTTTCGGGCACCTGCTATTGGCTGCTGTCAGAAGACTAGATTCAGAGCTAGCTGGATCTTCGGTTTAGCCCAGTGTGGTTTTTCTTATGGTTTAAATTACACTCACAGGCACTGATAATAGAGTTACTGAAAGTTTGGGAGTTAGGCACTGATAGGTCAGTGGTCCAGTCCCCTCACAGACGCCCCCCTCCCTTTGGGACAGGGGCAGGTCTGAGCTCTCACACCAAATGTTCCTTGTGGCTGCCAGAATCTGTGAGCAGCTTGTTTAGTTTACGCAGAGGGTTGAGTCCTGCTTTGTGCACCGTGTGTGAGAATGAAAATCCTAAACCGCCCTTGGAAATAACAAAAGCAGCAGGACGTGTTATTGTCCCTGCCCCAGAGCAGACAGACCAATGGAGAAATGCCGTGAGTCCAGGGTAATACTTCCCTGCGGTTTTACCATTTCCACTTGCTAAACTCCCTCCCAACCTTCTGGGCTCCTAGAGCAGGGTACAGAGCCTGAGCCGAGACACGTACACTGCAACCTTACTCCAGACCTAATGCTGCAGATCCTGAATTAATATGACATGGGCCACCGAGGATGTTCATTGCACTGGACACAATAGCCTAATGTTTATGTCTACACTGTGAATTAACACACCCAGGGCACCTGTCCTCAAAGCCCAGGTGGTGGGTCAGGCTTATGGGGCTTGGGCTGCAAGACAATAAAATACAGTGCAGACATATGGCTTGATCCAACTCTGAGACCCAAGGGGAAGGGTTTCTGAACCGACGGCTTCAGCATGAACACAAATATCTGCACCACAGTTTTTAGCCCCTCAGCTTTAGCTCCATGAGCCCATGTCAGATGACCCAGGCCAGCCTTGCTGCCATCTTTATCCCAGGAGATGGAACTCTAATGGGTACGTCTCCATTGCAGTGGAAGCCCAGGTGTGGCATTGCACATGGAAGCCCCATATTCACCACTCTCAAAATAATGATGATATGGCCCCCATTAAGGTGGCCCATTTCACCCCCAAGACTCTCCCAGAGCCTTGACACAATCGCCCAGCTTCATCCAAGATTAGACAGCAACAGTAGGACCACTGCCTGTGCTGCACATGATGTAAAAAGAAGCTTTCCTTAGCAAGAGTGTTTGGAAGAAAACCTATGAAAGAGGTGAAAGACATCATACTGATGGCCTTTCCCTCCCACAACTCAAAACAGCTTGAAACAACCCTGAGGAACAAAGACTGGACGGAACTGACCTCAGAAATCAAGAAGAGAATAAAAACAACACATCCAAACCGAAAGTCCCTCAAACAGACCTGAGTATTCGGTTTTTTTCAAAGCGAGAAAATTTTCAATTTGGAAATTTTTTTTCCTCAGTCAGACTTTTGCCACAAGGGAAGCCAGGGAGAAAAGTTGGGAGTTGCCCTGCTTTCAGAACAGTTTGGGCCTAGATACTAAGCTCGTTTCAGCTGTGTGGCCGCTGTTCGGATGGGTATTTAATTTATTGGGAGTTCCAGGGTTGTTTTGTGGGGGAGTTATGAGGTTGCTTACTTCTTGAGATGAAACAATCAAAATACAGACTAGAAAGTTCTGTTTTAGAAAAAATCTGGATCTTAAGACATTTCTAATTAAAGCAAGGGGGGTTGGAGTTTACTGAGCAAGGTTTTGTTGCAAGAAGCCAACATTGTTTGATCTGTCATGTATCCAACAAAGGGAGATGGTTTGTGTCTATAAGGGCAGGGTGAAAGATAAGCGAGTGAAATTTCAAACCTATGCCTGCAGAAGCACAATGGATAGCAAGTCCATCCACCTAACCACCACAGTTCAGCCACCCAGATCACCATAGGAAATAGAGACGAGAACAATCTAGGCCATGAAGACTATGGAAATATGCGGACTTTTAAAATATTAAGCGGAAGCCAGGGATCTGAATAGAGCTCCCCGTCCACATCTAGTGAGGAGCTGGGAGAAACGACTTCAGGAACAGACCCATGTTTGCATAGACAAACGCTATATCTGCCCTAGCGATGCAGCATGATGGGGCTCTAATTCTTTCCCAAAATGACGCAGGTTTTGGGCTGGTGGTGGTTTAACAAATGCACTTTACGATTGGATGAAATGAAATGTCATTATCTCCATTGCACTGAGTGAAGCTATCAGCAGAACATACCTAGTCCACTCTGATGGTAGGGGTAAGTGGGTGGAGGAATGCTTTCAGATTGGACTGGATATAGAAGGATTGAGAAGTACATACCTCAAACCCAGTGGTCCCCCCAAAACATTTCACACGTAGTGCCTCTCTATCCATTGGGCTGTCGGGAACTCTCGGAAAGCCGTCAAGTCGAAGATCGGGGCTGGGAGCGGCATGTGCTTGCTTGCTGGGGAGAGGGGTTGGGCAGATCAAGGGGTAAGGGGGTCCAGGCCGAGCTGGAAGCCAGAGGCCCCCAGGCTTGAGGGTGGGTTTGTTGGGAAGAGCAGTCGGGACAGGTGGGGCTGAGTTGGGTGCTTACCCTTCATTGGGCCCCTTGGCTCAGGCCTCGAATTGCCCCCATGAATAAGGTAATTCCCTCTGTGCGTCCCCATGGAGTCTTGGCCTCACATTTTGGGATCAACTGACCCCACTATCATAGGGGTAGTGACTCCAAGCCAGGAAGGAAAACAAGTGCCTGGTGTCCTCCCCGCACTGGAAACCATGTGAAAAGGGGTGCACAGAGAGGGGCAAAAGCTGGTGCACAGTTGGGTGGCGCAAACAGCGGTGCACAGGATAGGGGGGCCACGTGAGAAAGTTGTGGTTGGAAGGAGGTGCAAGGTTTCGGGAGTGCAGAGCTAGCGGTAAAGAGGAGGCGTGGGATCGTCCCAAGTGGGCAATCGGCGGACAGTTGCCAAAGTACCAGTCAGCGTGTTGGCAGGGCACCATTAATTCCCCCTAAATCTGGTCTTGACAACAATAGGAAATGAAACCGATTCCCAGTGAGGACAGCCAGAACTCCTAATATGTGTGAAATGAAAAGGCCCCTTGTTAGAGATGTGCTTTGTGGCATGTCTCTGGGTGATACGATCGAACCATTCCATGATGTCTCTCTTTGCCTAGGACATGGATTCCATGTATGTAATTCCATGACCTGATAAGCACATGCTGCGGTTATAAGCAGGGTTTGGATGAAAGAACTGACTAGTTCTGTCTGGGATTGGTTTATCCCTGGATCTGCATATCATCGTAACACTGCTTACAAGCGACAGGTGGAATTTGTTCTGTGTATTGGATTCACATTGCTCACATTTTGCCCTTCAAAGTAGGAGATGTCTGCAGTCAAGGCGAAGGTCATTTCAGTCCTGTTCTGTACTCATTCTGCTACTTTTCTCATTCCTACAAATACTTGCATTGCAGGTGCTATGTGCCTGTACAGGAGCTCCATCTCAACATGCTCAACTGTGTGTGCTCTTGTTACCTAGACCACAATGCAACCTCATAGGGCAGTAGAATGAGGAAAAGGGTGGCTAATTATGTATCATGAAAGAAAATAGATTCCTTGTGGGAACTGTCTCCAGGAACCACACAAAACAGATCTATTCAGCCCCCTTTGCAAATCCAGCTCAGTGGAGAGTCCCAGTCTGACAGTGTACTGGAGGGAAGAAGATACAGGGTTGAAGGGATAAAGTGCTTTTCAATTATAGAGAGCTTCCAGGATGGAGCCTACTGGTCTTGTTTTTCAACCCCTGGGGCATCGTAAATCTATTCATAAACAGCACTGCATTGCTTAAAAAAAAAACTGCAAATAGACTTCTGATGTTTTTTCCACTGTTTTAGACAACAACAGCCCAGAACTGCTTCACCTGCAAACATAGAATAGTGACCCATTGAGGGGGAGATGTCTGTAACTATATCACTCTCTGTAGCAGGATTGGGTTCATTCATCCATTGGTAGTTGGAGTATACTTTTTTTAGTGACCTTGCGGAGGAGTCCCATCTGGTACTGGAGTTAGGTTATTCAGAAATAGTACCTTTTTAGTGCCGTTCCTCTTTTAAAACAAATCTGCTGTTTTCAGTCTGCGTGTTCAGATTTATTTTTCTCTATATAAGGTTACAACAGCTCTTTTTTCTATTTGTTTTCTTTGCCCAGTAAAATTAATCGTATTCATGTAGTTACAACATGGTCGATCCTGCGGCGGCTTAAAAATTTAAGTACTAAGTGTTGGTCAAGAGCAGTTTCTCTCTTTGTTTTAAACAGTTTATACACATTTTAGCATGTGTGTGCCTTTAAAATTAGCAATCCCATTTGCATGTGGCTTGTGAGAGTGTGAATTGATCGGGCTGAGACTTTACACATCATCTTAATGGACTTTCTTGAAAATTCTATTCTCGTTGGGGCGGACGTCTATTATTTTAACCTGCTCTCGTATGCATTAGACGGCGTTCGGATAAGCATCTGCTATGGGAGCAGACTTAG
>NC_133787.1:84822-109242 GCF_003597395.2 Chelonoidis abingdonii | reverse complement strand
CAGAACCTATGCTGCAATGAGCCCTGATAATATACATGGGCCAGCCAGGAGGTTCATTGCAACTGGACACATAGCCCTTAATGTTTATTGTCACACTGTATTACACCCCAGGCACCCTGTCTCAAAGCTCAGGTGGTTGAGGTCAGGCTTATGGCCTTGGGCGCAAGACTATAAAATTACAGATTGCACATATGCCTATGAACCAACTCTTCTGACGACCCCAAAGGGGCAAGGGTTTTCTGAACCGAGCTCAAAGCATGAACACAAAATTTCTGCACCACAGTTTATAGCCCCTCACTGTTAGCTTCCATGAGCCCAGTTCAGATGAACCCAGGCCGCCTTGCTGCCCATCTTTTCATCGAGAGGCAGATGATGCACTCTAATGTTATACGTCTCCATTGCAGGGATAGCCCAGGTGTGGGCATTTGCAATGGGATAGCCCTTATCATCACTCTCAATAATGATGATATGGCCCATGAAGGTGGTCCCATTCAAGCTCCCAAGACACCCAGAATGCCTGGACGACAATTGCAGGCTTCTCCGAGATTACAGCAACAGTGGACACATGCTGCCACATGATGTAAAGGAGCTCTCCTTAGCATCTGGAAAGAAAACCTATGAAAGAGGGTGAAGAGACATCATGATGGCCTTTCCCTCCCACAAACTCAAACAACTTGGAACAGCCAACCCATGGGAGGAACAAAGATCTGGACGGAACTGACTCAACAGAAGAGAATAATAAAAACATTAACCAAAGTCCACCCAAACAGACAGTATGGTTTTCAGAAGAAAATTTTCAATTTGGGAAATTTTTTTTCCTCAGTCAGACTTTGCCAAGGGAAGCGGGGAGAAAATGTTGGAGTTGCCTCCTGTCAGAACAGTTGGCCTAGATAGCTAGCTCCGGTTCCACTGTGTGGGCTTCTGTTCAGGGATGGGTGTATTTTAATTATTTGGGGAGGTCCCAGGTGTTTTGGGGGAGATATGAGGTGTTACCTTTTGAGGATGAAAAGAAGAAATACAGACTAGAGATTTTTTAGAAAATCTGGGATTTAGACATTTTTAATTAAGCAAAAGGGGGTTGGAGTTTCTGAGAGGTTTTGTTTGCAAAAGCAACATTGTTTGATCTGTCATTGACCAAAAAGGGAGATGGTTGTCTATAAAGGGAGGAAGACTAAATGCATCGTGATTTCAACCCATGCCTGCAAGAGCACAAGGATAGACGTCCATCACCTTAAACCACTCAAGCCACTCCAGCTCAGAAAAGGAACAGTGAGGAGCATCTAAGGCCATCAAGATAGGAAAATATGGACTTTTAAATAGAACGAAGCAGGGATCTGAATGAGCTCCCCCGCACATCTAGTGAGCGAGCTGGGAGAAAAGACTTCAGGAACAGACCATGGTTTCACTGACACACAGCTCCGCCTAGCGAGCCAGCATGAGGGGCACCTTTCCAGCAGACAGACCAATGGAGAAATGCCGTGAGTCCAGGGTAATACTTCCCTGCGGTTTTACCATTTCCACTTGCTAAACTCCCTCCCAACCTTCTGGGCTCCTAGAGCAGGGTACAGAGCCTGAGCCGAGACACGTACACTGCAACTTTACTCCAGACCTAGCTGCATGATCCTGATTAATATGACATGGGCCAGCCGAGGATGTTCATTGCACTGGACACATAGCCTAATGTTATGTCTACACTGTGATTAACACACCCAGGGCACCTGTCTCAAAGCCCAGGTAGGTTGGGTCAGGCTTATGGGGCTTGGGCTGCAAGACTATAAAATTACAGTGCAGCCATATGGCCTTGAGTCCAACCTCTGAGACCCCACAAGGGGCAAGGGTTTCTGAACCGAGGCTTCAGCATGAACACAAATATCTGCACCACAGTTTTTAGCCCCTCAGCTTTAGCTCCATGAGCCCATGTCAGATGACCCAGGCCAGCCTTGCTGCCATCTTTATCCCAGGAGAGATGGACTCTAATGGTACGTCTCCATTGCAGTGGAAGCCCAGGTGTGGCATTGCAATGGAAGCCCCATATTCACCACTCTCAAATAATGATGATATGGCCCATTAAAGGTGGCCCATTCACACTCCCAAGGACTATCCCAGGAACCGTGTACAATGCAGGCTTCTCCGAGATAAGCAACAGTGGACACTGCTTGACTCACATGATAGTAAAGGAGCTTCCTAGCAAGTTGGAAGAAACTATGAAAGAGGGGAAGAGACATCATGACTTGGCCTTTCTCCCCCACAACTCAACAGCTGGAAACACACCTGGAGGACAAAGACTGGACTGAACTGACTCAGAAATCAGAAGAGAATAATAATAATACATTCAAACCAAAGTCCCCAAACAGACTAGTATTGGTTTTTCAGCAGAAAATTTTCAATTTGGGAAATTTTTTTTCCTCAGTCAGACTTTGCCAAGGGAAGCAGGGAGAAAATGTTGGAGTTGCCTCTTTCAGAACAGTTTGGCCTAGATACTAGCTCCGGTTCACTGTTGTGGCCTTGTTCAGGATGGGGGTATTTTAATTATTTGGGGAGGTCCCAGGGTGTTTGGGGGAGATTATGAGGTTGTTACCTTTTGAGATGAAAACTAAGAAATACAAGACTAGAGATTTGTTTTAGAAATCTGGGATTTAGACATTTTATTTAAAGCAAGGGGGGTTGGAGTTTCTGAGAAGGTTTTTGTTTGCAAGAAGCAACATTGTTTGATCTGTCATTGTACCAAAAAGGGAGATGGTTGTCTATAAAGGGAGGGTGAAGACTAAATGCATGTGATTCAAACCCATGCCTGCAGAGCACAATGGATTAGCAGTCCATCACCTTAACCACTCAGCCACCTCATCAGAAAAGGGACATGAGGAGCAATCTAAGGCCATCAGAGATAGGGATAATATGGACTTTTTAAATATTAAGCGGAAGCAGGATCTGAATGAGCTCCCCCGTCACATCTAGTGAGGAGCTGGGAGGAAAGACTTCAGGAACAGACCATGTTTGCATAGACACACCTAGTCTGCCTAGTGATGCAGCATGATGGGGCCACTTTCCCAAAATGACCAGTTGTGGCTGGTGGTGGGTTACAAATCACTTTAGGATTGGATGAAATGAAATGTTATTATCCTTCCTGCATGAGTGAAGCACAGCAGAACATACCTAGTCCATCCTGATGGAGGGGTAAGTGGGTGAGGAATTGCTTTCATTGGACTGGATAGAAGTGATTGAGAACGTCATCCTAAACCAGTGGTCCCCAAACATTTCACACTGTGCCTTCTTATCCATGGCTGTGGACTCTCGGAAGCCGCAGTCGAGATCTGGGGCTGGGAGCGGGGCTGTTGCTTGCTGGGGAGAGGGGTGCAGATAGGGGTAAGGGGGTCCAGGCCGAGCTGGAAGCCAGAGGCCCAGGCTGAGGGTGGGGTTGGGGAAGAGCTGGGACAGAGTGGGGCTGAGTGGTGCTACCTTCATGGGGCTGGCTCAGGCCCTGATGTGCCCCCATGAAGGTTCCTCTGTGTCCCCCTAGGAGTCTTGCCTCACATTTTGGGGACCACTGAACCCTACTCACTAATCAGGGGCTAGTGATGCCAAAGCCCAGGGAAAGGGAAAACAAGTGCTGGTTCCCCCAGCACTGGAACCATGTGAAGGGGATGCAGGAGAGGGGCAATGGCTGGTGGCACAGGGAGTTAAGGGCAAAGGGGGCACAGGAGGGGGCAGGAGTTAGGGGTGAAGGAGGTGCAAGGTTTGGGAGTGCAGGAGCTAGCGGTAAAGGAGGAGTGGGGATCGTCCAGGGGCAATGGGGAAGTGCCAAAGTACAAGCTTTGGCCAGGGCACCATTTCCCCTAATGCTGGTCTGAGCAAACAATAGGAAATGACCATTCAGTGAGAACAGAACCATAGTGTAGAAAAGCCCCTTTGTTAAATGGTTGTGGCTGAGTGCTTAGGGAGATGGGTTAGAGAGCAACAGGTGTCTTTCTGTGGAGGTTTGATTCTTGCCTGATGGGCAAGGCTGGTGTATGGTGTCTCCATGTCTGTACTTTCAGTGTCTGATCACCCAGGGAGCCAAGTCTAGACATATTCAGAGGCTCTATGCCAGGGTTTCTCAAACTTCCTTTCACTACAACCCCTTTCTGCCCCAAAAAAACTTATTACATGGCCCTGGAAAAAGTGACCAAGACCCTCCAGTAAGTTAAACAAAAGTTAAAAGGTACAGTGACTAAAGTGAAATCCCTGCAAGCTGCATGGGTGCTTTTTAAAGACACCAGAATAGAGGCCCAACTTAAATGTATATCCCAATTTAAGAATCACAGTGAAAGAACTAAAAAAGAGCCTCCGGGGCTTAGCAACCATGTAAAAGAAGCAATGAGAGATAAAAAGGCATCTTTTAAAAAGTGGAAGTCAAATCCTAGTGAGGCAAATAGAAGGGAGCATAAACCCTGCCAAATTAAAAGCAAGAGTATAATAAGAAAAGCCAAAGAGGAGTTTGAAGAACGACTAGCCAAAAACTCCAAAGGTTATAAAATGTTTTTTAAGTACATCATAAGCAGGAAGCCTGCTAAACAACCAGTGGGGCCCCTTGATGATCGAGATACAAAAGGAGCGCTTAAAGACGATAAAGTCATTGCAGAGAAACTAAATGGATTCTTTGCTTCAGTCTACACGGCTGAGGATGTTAGAGAGATTCCCAAACCTGAGCTGTAGGTGACAAATCTGAGGAACTGTCACAGATTGAAGTGTCACTAGAGGAGGTTTTGGAATTAATTGATAAACTCAACATTAACAAGTCACCGGGACCAGATGGCATTCACCCAAGAGTTCTGAAAGAACTCAAATGTGAAGATTGCGGATACTATTAACTGAGAGGTTTTGTTACAGCCTTCTTTGATAAAATCGGCTTCGGTGCCACAATGACTGGAAGTTAGCTAATGTAACTACCAATATTTAAAAGGGCTCTAGAGGTGATCCGACATTACAACGACGCAGTAAGTTCAATGTCGGTACCAGGCAATTAGTCGAAAATAGTAAAGAATAAAATTTGTCAACACATAGAAAACATAAACTGAATGAGCAATAGTGACATCGTTTCTGTAAAGGGAAATAGTGTCTTACTAATCTATTAAGTTCTTTGAAGGGTCAAACATTGTGGACAAGGGGTCCAGTGACATAGGTATTAGATTTCCAGAAAACCTTTGAAAGGTCTCCCCAAAGGCTCTTTACATAAATTAAGCTGTCATGGGATAAAAAAGGGAAGGTCCTTTCATGGATTGAGAACTGATTACACAGAGCACGGGAACAAAGGTAGGAATTAATGGTAATTCTCAGAATGGAAAGGGTCACTAGTGGTGTTCCCCAAAGGTCAGTCGAGGACCAATCATCATGTTATTCATAAAATGAGTCTGGAGAAGGGAGGTAAACCAGTGAGGTGGCAAGCGCTTGCAGATGATACATAACTGCTTAAGATAGTAAGACAAAGCAAGATGTGAAGAACTTCAATAAGATTTCACAAACTAAGTGATGGACACACAAAATGGCAATGGATATTAATAAATGTGGATAAAATGTAAGTAATGAGACGACAATTGGAAACAAATAATACCAACTGTAAGACATGCACAATAATTCGATGGGGGCTAATTTAGCTACAACGAGTCAGGATAAGATCTTGGAGTCACGTGGATATGTTCCTCTGACAAGTCCATGCTAGTGTGCAGAGACAGTCAATGAAAGCAAACAGGAGTTAGGAAGACATTAAAAAAGGATAGAGAATTAGACTGAGAATTATATTACTTTCCCTTATGATAAATCCGATATGGTTACTCCCATTCGAATACTGTGTACAGATGTGGTCTCCCCTTCAAAACCGATATTCTAAGCACTAGAAAAAAGTTCAGACAAGGGCAACTAAAAAATGATATAGAGGGTTTGGAGCCGGGACCCACTGAGGAAAACATTAAGAGCTAGGACTCTTCACTGGAAGAGGACCTAGGGGGGATATGATAGAGGTATATATAGAAATCATGACTGATTGAAAGAACGGTGGATAAGGAAAAGTTATTTTTATATCCCATAAATCAAGACCTAGGTGGTGACTAACAAATGAATTCAATAGCAGGCAGGTTAAAACAAAATAAAGGAAGTTCTTCTGCATGCCAAGCCACACAGTCAACTTATATAGAGACTCCTTGTACCGATTTGAATAGAGGTTGTGAAGGCTAGGACAATAAGCAGCGTTTTAAAAGAAACTGGGTTTAATTCAATGAGGTCAAGTCCATAACCTGGTCTTACCAGGGAGGGTAAAAGAATTAGTGTTCCTAGTATTCTGTTGTCATAGAGGCATGGACGATGGATGAGGAGAGAGATTCACCTTGATCAACTCTTGCAATGCTTAGGTTCACTCCTCTGAGGCACCCCTGGAAATTGGCCTATCTGTTGGCAGACAGATACTGGGCTAGATGGACCTTTGGTCTGACCCGGTACGGCTGTTCTTATGTTCTCTACACTGAGCAGAGGCAGAAGAGACAAAGCCTGAGTCCTGCCCCAGTTGAGAGAGGGCAAAACCAGAGCTTGAGGGATTCAGCCCTGGGTGGTGGGGCTCAGACTTTTGGCTTCAGCCCCACGCCCCAACAAATCTAATGCCAGCCCTGGCAACCCCATTAAAACAGGGTTACCACCCACTTTGGGGTCCTTACTCACAGTTTGAGAATCACTGCTCTATGCTGATGGGAGAGAGTTTTCCTGTGGGGGTAGTTAATCCATTTCCCAAGAGGTGGCAGCTATGTCAGCGGGAGAAGCTATATCGGTGGGCATGCAAGCTAGGGTGTTTACCACATTTAAGAAGTTTAATGAAACCCCATTTTTGAAACCACCTGTGGTCGGGGAATGGCAAAGGAACTCGATGAAGCAGGGTCTGTCCTTCAAAGTCCTGGAGATCACATTTCTATACTCCTGTTGTCATAGGGGTATAGCTCAATGGTAGAATGCTTAATTGCTGATCAAGTGTTCTTGGTTCAAACTCCAGTGTTCTCTTATAACCTTCTTTCTTTTTTTTAAAAAAAGGAAAACATTTTCATTTCCATTCTCCATTGTGTTCAAGAGCTCCACTATACGGGGATGCTTGAAATGGATGTAAACACTCAACATTTCACTGTCAACATGCATAAAAACCTAGCACAGCTGTCCATCAGCTGAAATCAGTTCCAATCCTCTAAGTGTCTAGTTTATGTTTTCATCAATTAAACAAAGGTATCATATGAATGTACATTTGCAGATCTCTCTTCTTCAGGAACTATGCTGTGCAGAAGAACAAGAACCACATCCAGCTGCAGTTCAGGAGTTTGATGACCAAAGAGCCAACAAATGTTCTGAGGGTTGGAGAAAATGCCTTCTAGTGAGCTATTGAACGAGCTCAACCCATTTCACTTATCAAAAGAAGATTGAAAGGTGACTTCATTGAAGTGTTGAAGGGCCTTAATGGAGAGAGAAGATTGGGTATGAAAGGTCTCTTTAATCTAGCAGAGAAAGGCATAACAAGACCCAATGGCTGGAAGGTGAAAAGAGACAAATTCATATTACAAATAAGACACAAATATTCGACAGCGAGGATGATTCACTACAGGAACAAGCTACAAAGGAAAGTGATGGATTCGCCATCTCCTGATGTCATTTAATGAAGACTAGATGCCTTTCCTGGAATGTGTTTGCCCCAAAAGTAGCTATTGTGTCATACAGGAGGGGCCTGTGATATGCAGGGGGTCGATTAGATGCTCTAATGGTCTCTCTTCTGGCCATAAAGTCCGACTAATTTTCTGAAAATAGACTGAGTGAGCATTGGGAGCAGCGTCTGATGTTTTCCTGTCTAGCCAGCTTGCTTCCTAGAACGAACGCTCCTTGAGTGGGGTGATCCACAGGGAGTAGCTCAAACCTCTAAAGTCCCTGGGCAGGGGCAGGACATTAGCATAGCAAGGGAGGGGTGTGGCAGTGACATCGCAAAGGCCTTTTGCAGGACCTCAGACCATTGGTCGGAGGTGGTGACCTCACAGAGAGATGCTGACATCAGCCAGTCGAGACAGGGGAAAGGGGCCAGGGAAACCTCAGAGACCCCTATGGCTTTGCTTCAGCAAGTCTCCTTCTCCAGGTCTCTCTTTGAGGACTAAGAGAGTATTCGGGTTCAGGTATGTGAGTGCCAGGAGGAACTTCTTTCAAGTTTTCTCCTTCCCTTTTCCTGATTTTACTGAAAACAGCTGTCCCTGTTTAGAAGGTAAGAGCCTTCTCAAGGTTTGAAACTGTTCAGTCTTATCCATCTGGTGACAGTTGAATTCTAGGCATGGAAAACACGAGCTTAAGGAGGCAGAATTTTATTCTGCACCTGAGATTTTGTCCTTTAAAATCACTGGGGACATTAGGGTTTGTCCTTTTTGTTTCACCTTTTACTCCCTCCCTCCCTCCCTCCTCTTTGACTCTTGCTTCTTTTGTCCTTTGTCCTCTTCCCCTCCCAACACCAGGAGGTAGGTAGGTAGATAGATAGATAGAGGGGTGTGTGCGTGTGTGCGTGTGTGTGTGTAGTGACCTGGGCCATCCTTTGGGCTCTTTGGTGAGAACCCTTAGCCTCCCGTCCTCAGTCTCTACCCTGATTGGCTGAGCAGGGGATTATTGACAGGGAGGAGACTCGGGTCCTTGTTGTTCTCTTTTAAAACCAAACAGTTTTAAAACAGTCGCATGTTTGATGAATTTTGCTGCTTTCTGCATTAATTGTCACTGAGCATTTCATGATTCTCTCTAACATTGCAGTTCTCCTCAAATACTTGCTGAATAATTACTGTGCACTGTTGTTGGTCTGGAGCTCATCTGAGAGCACTTTATTCAGGTCATTCAATGTCTGAAATTCAAGATCCGATCTTTAACACGCCTTGTGCAACTGCCGGCTAAGCAAGAAACAAATCCCATACCCCCTGTGTTTTGGGAGCCAGGTTTGCTTGGGGGAAGTTCTGTATGTTCAGCTGACTTCATGCCTTGGACATTGTGTTCTTTACTGGTTCTTGGGCATTGGGGCATTTTGCACTACAGTTGTGTTGGTGCGTGGTTAAGGTGTTGGAGTGGATCCAATGGGTTTCCCTGCGCAGGTTTGAATCTTGCTCACAGTGAGGATGCGTGTTTTAGCCAGTCTTCACCCAGGCAATCCTTTGTACAGCCTGAGATGCTCTCAGATTCTTCCCCACCCAAGTAAATCCTATTCTGCTCCTTTCATAAGATCCCGGAGGCACCACCTCGTACTGATGTGTCCTAGAGGTTCAAGAAATTCTCGCCCTGAAGCCTCTGCCACTCACTGGTAACCCATAGATCAAGCCATAGCCCTGGTTCTGCTCCTTTCTCCTTAGGCTGCGGAAAGGAGCCAAATGTCAGCGATTATGGGAGCTATGGCGGCGCAAACCAAACAGAGGAAAAAATAGGTGGCTCAGGCAGCCCACTGGGCAGCCAGCTCCCCGCCCCCAACAACGGCCTTGCTTACAAGCTCTCCTCTTCCCTTCAGCACTCCCACTTGTAGTTGATCAGCTGTTCAGTGGATGCAGCTTGCGTGCTGTGGTGGGGATGGGAGGAGCCAGGACAGGGAGACGGTGGGCGAGGAGGAATGGTGGCAGGCATGGAAGAGATGGGAGTTGGGGCAGGGCTGGGAGGAAAAGGGGGGATTTGTCCCGATCCCTCTAGAGCCACCCTGGGGACAGATGACTATCCAGTGGACAATTTTAAACTGCCAAGCATTTCGGGGGAAGAGGGAGATCCGCACAACAGGTGTCTCTTCTGCCCATGGTGAGCCAGAACTGCTCTTCTGGCTTTCACTCTATGCGTGACGCAAGGAAGCCGATTTCCCAATGAAGTGCAATTGGTGCCCCTTAACCCTGTGGTGCTGGGGGGCTGGTGCTTCTGCTGCCTGTGGGGCTGGCAGGGGAGTGATGTCTGCACAGACTCTCAGCTGCCAGGCCGGAGGGGGCATTTGGGACCTTACCAGACTGGCTCAGTGAAGACGGGGGGTTGACAGAGCAATACAGATGCTCTCCAGAGCACGGAGCAGCATCCGCCCATGCAGCCAGGCAATGAGCATTTCCCACAGCCTGGAGCCGAGGGGGAGGTGGCTGCTGCTGTTCCAGCTCCTCAGGGACAGACTCTGTCAGGCAACAGCCACTTCTTACTCACCACAGCTAAGGGCGTCGGGTTCCTCCGGGATGGGGTGTGGAGCAGCTGTTCTTTTTCCTGTTCGCACTCCTCTGCCGTGTGAAAATGAGGGAGGGGAGGCAGAAGCCCCACTTCCCTCCCAAAATGATGTCCAGTGGGAGAAGCCAGGACAACAGGGTGAGGCGGCAAGTAGTGACCAGACTCTCACCACCAGGGTCTAGTCTAGCTCAGGGTACAGCTCAACTTCCTCCCCACGCCACTGGCCCCCAGTCCCTTTCCATCACCAGGTCAACCCGGGCAGTAGGGCAGGAACAGGGTGAGGAAGCAAGTCAAGCTGAGCAAGGCAGGCAAAAGCGAGTCTTGTCTTCATGGGCTGCTCACAATGACATCCTTTTTGTGTGCAACTGCTGCAAGAACATCCTGGACAGAGAAGCAACAGGCCAAAATAATCCCATACAGCTGCCAAAGTAGCTCAGTTGGGAGAGCGTTAGACTGAAGATCTAAAGGTCAGTGGCTCAATCTCAGGCTTTGGTGGGTTCTTTCATCCTCTTTATGCAGGGGCAGCTTGTTCTCTAGCAGCACACTGGTGCCTGCACCCAAGTTGAGCAGGGCTGGCCTGGGAGAAAGCAATTTTGGGGGCCCCTTCCATTAAAAAAGAGTTGCAATACTGTATTCTCATGGGACCCCTGCAGGGCCTGGGGCAAATTGCTCCACTTGCCTCCCCTCTGGGTGGCACTGAAGGTGAATCTCTGATCTTGGGCTTTGCAGTAGGAAAACACAGAATGGGCTTCTGCCCCTAGTTGACCCACCTGACCTTTAACGATGAGAGCTGTCTTTCCCAACATGGCAGGAAGAGAGCNCCCCAGCTCAGGTGTCTGGCCTGAGCCACTGAACCCCACTGACACTAGATGCTGCCACTTTAATCCTTGGTGCTCCATTGGGAGGGGGATGGGAGGCACCTCCCAGGGAGTCCAGGACAGTGTGGGGGGGTCTCTTTGCTATGGACTCCTGAAAGAGTTGGAGGCTGACGACACTGAGGCTACTTGGAATCAAATACATTTGAGATACAAGTACATGGCCCATATTCATAACTTCAAATACAAAAATGGTACACACATACAGCCAGCATAATTATAACCAGCTAATCATAACCTCGTCATAGACACCTCACACGCCAACCTTTGCACAATATTTGCTGCACAAATATAACAGTGGTGGCAGCAATGATCTCTACGGTCCCAGTTCATATTAATAATGTCACAGAAGGCTATAGAGAAGTGGGAGGGAGTCGTCTTCCAGCCAGTGTGTCTCGTCCGATTCTCCCTTGCTGCTTGGGTCGAAGTCGGAAGGGAGCAAAACGTGCCCGGCTGAAGGTTTTGCGCTCGGCTTGAAGATTAAGCCCGACCCCCCAGCATGGCTAGGTTGGGGTTGTCCTGGGCTTTGTGTGGGGCGGGCTCAGCTGGGAGAAGGGGCAGACTAGGGGATTTTGTCTCAGATAAGGGCTTTGTCAGTGGGAAGCTGGAGGTCACATGCTGGGGGTGACAGTGGGCTTTGAGCTGGGGCAGCAGCAGCAGGGGAGCAACATGTGTGTGTGTGGGGGGGGTTCACAAGGATTAAAAATGAACCTGCCAAGCTGCTCCCTCTGCTGGAGTAAAAGCCTCTCATTTATCTCCTCAACTCCCCTCCATGAAAATCTCCACCCCTCCCCTGGTGCTGAGAGACCCCCTCACTCCCATGGAGATTTGTAATTGTTCTGACTCTTCCTTGGCCTTCTTCAAATAGTTTTCCCAGAAAAATGATCAAGGACATTTCAAATGAGAAAAACAAACCAAACCAGAGAAACCCCCACCACACACAGTTTGGGTCTGAATTTTTCTACTGACATTTGGAGACAATAAAACTCATCTCTTTGTTGGCCAGAAACCAAAGCTAGACCTCCTCCGCTATAGCTGTGACCTCTGCTACTGAACCACCAATGCACTGACTCCTCTTGTGAGACATTTCTCTGCACAATGCTGCTGCTAATCCAGTTACTGACTCCAGGAAACCTTTTCCTTAGCCTGGTTCCATGTGTCACTGGTTTCTCTAGCAAAGATCCGCCCTGGCCCTGTGACCCAGACATCCTCATTCACATCAAGCTTCAAGTTGAGTATCATTTCCCATTCCCGCTCTGTGGGAGGGGAGACTTTTAAACGCGCTCTCTGTGCGGCTGCATGTGGCTAAGCAAAGAGAACAAACCCAAATCCTGCATATTTTTCTCCTAATTCAGCAGGTTTGTGCTGAGAGATACGCTGTACGCAAGTGACACATTTCACCTTTTGACAACTGACTTCTGAAAAGTTTCAATTTCATTTTGAAAGCTTTCACTGCAGCACACATTTGAAATAGAAGTTGATTTTTTCCCTGAAGATGAATGTTGAGATCATTCAGGTGTTCTGTAATATCACAAAAGAAAGAGATCTTGATTCCAGGACTCATTTTCAAGCTCTGGGAATTTTACTGGCCCATTTTCTAGGAATTTTGCTACCTCCTCTTTCAAAGCAATGAAACAGCGGAGCACTTTTCCTCAACCTTTTTCTTTGCGCGCTGTATTGTCACAGGGTATTATGCCTCGCTCCAGCCAGTGTTCCCTCTCCTGGTGCCTGTGTCCATCATGTCAACTGCTGTGCAGACCTGCCTCAGTCCAATACTAGCAGCATCCTCTTATGACTCGCAATCCATCTGTGCCATGATTCTGTGCTCCGTTCTCACTTCCTTTGAGTGACAGCGGTGTGCGGTTGAAGTGTCTCCCAAATAGCCAGCCATTTCCCCAGCGTGAGTGCTGAATCCAGCCCACACCTATCACTGGTCGTAGCCCACGGATCCTGTATAACAGCTTCTGCTTCCTCTAAACTTCGCCAACCAGTGCCGCTTCAATCCCGGGCCCGGCTTGGGGGAGTGGGGGGGGGAGGGGCAGGGCCTGGGGAGGAAAGGGGGGATTTGTCCCAGACCCCGGATCCCTCTAGGGCCGGCCCTATCTGACTATCACAGTGACATAAAACTGACCAGCCTTGCAGGGGAGACAGAGGAGATCCACACTCATCAGGTCTCTTCTCTCCCCCAAGGTGAGCCAGACACTGCTCTCTCCTGGCTCTCACTCTAGCAGCTGGATGCCAAGGAGCCATTTCCCCACAGGAAGTGCATTGAGTGCCCCTGTGGTGCTGGGGGGGGGCTGGCGCTGCTGCTGCCTGTGGGGCTGGCAGGGGGTTGATGTCTGCACAGACTCTCAGCTGCCGAGCCTGAGGGGGCACTTGGGACCTTACCAGACTGGCTCAGTGAAGACGGGGGGTTGACAGAGCAATACAGACGCTCTTCAGAGCACGGAGCAGCATCGCCCATGCAGGCAGGCAATGAGCATTTCCCACAGCCTGGAGCCGAGGGGGAGCATGGCAGCTGCTGTTCCAGCTCCTGGGGGACAGGCCCTGTCAGCCAAAGCCACTTCTTACTCACCACAGCTAAGGGCGTGGGTTCCTCCGGTGGGGTGTGGAGCAGCCATTCATTTTCCTGTTCGCACTCCTCTGCCGTGTTGAAAATCTGGGAGGGAGGCAGAAGCCCCACTTCCCTCCCGAAATGACATCCAGTGGGGGAAGCCAGGACAACAGGGTGGGGTGGCAAGTGGTGGCCAGACTCTCACTGCCAGGGTCTAGTCTAGCTCAGGGTCCAGCTCAACTTCCTCCCACGCCACTGGCCCCAGTCCCTTTCCACCACCAGGTCAACCCAGGCACTAGGGCAGAACAGGGTGAGGAAGCAAGTCAAGCTGAGCAAGGCAGGCAAAAGCGAGTCTTGTCTTCATGGGCCGCTCACAATGACATCCTTTTTGTGTGCAACTGCTGCAAAAACATCCTGGACAGAGAAGCAAAGGCCAAAATAATCCCATACAGCTGCCAAAGTAGCTCAGTTCAGGAGAGCATTAGACTGAAGATCTAAAAGTCATGGGTTCAACCCTGGCTTTGGAGGTTCTTTCATCCTCTTTTGTGCAGGGCAGCTTGTTCTCTGGCAGCACAGCTGTGCCTGCACCCAAGCTGAGCAGGGCTGGCCTGGGGAAAGCAATTTTGGGGGCCCCTTCCATTAAAAAAAAGTTGCAATACTGTACTCTCATGGGGCCCCTGCAGGGCCTGGGGCAAATTGCCCCCCCTTGCCTTCCCCTCCGGGTGGCACTGAAAGTGAGTCTCTGATCTTGGGCTCTGCAGTAGGAAAACATAGAATGGGCTTCTGCCCCTAGTTGGCCCACCTGACCTTTAACGATGAGAGCTGTCTTTCCCAACATGGCAGGAAGAGAGCAGGCAGGGTGACCCTCAGGAATGGTGCCAGAGGGCTGCTGGGCAGTGACAGGCAGGATTGGGGATGAAAACTCCTCTGCGCAGCTGAGCAAGGTGTGAAAGTAGGGAAATTATATTGTAAAAATAAGAATGGATTAAAGAAATGTTGTATGTACTTTAAGCAGAAATAAGAAATGTTGAAATACAGGTGCCAGGAAAAGAAACATTAGGCATAAACAAGGGTGCTAATGGTGGAAACATTAACAGAAGATTGGTAATAGTTAGTAAGGAAATAAGAATGTTCATGGTTAGCCCAGGAAACTTATCAGATTCTGCTTGCTTCTTTGATCTTGCTAAGTGCTCCCCCCCTTTTATCTGTATAAATGAGAATAGTTTGTGTCATGGTGCTACCACATTATCTGGGGTATTAGCAGAGCGCTGTGCTAACAAAAAATGGTCTGCTGTGAGTCCTGAGTCTAACTTTGACAAAGGGCAGTAACCAGGGAAGGGGCATCTGTGAAATGGCTGTGTGGAAGGTGGAAGGGATTTGGGGGTCCAGGAGGAGGTGCTTGATGTTCAGTGCCTTGGAGCAGCTGGACTTGGACATGGTGGGTGTTTCAGGAATGCACATTAACAACTCTAGGGTAGCTCAAGAGGCAGAGGGTGATTGGAGGAAGGCCTCCTGGCCAGGGAAGAATGATGGGGCTGGAGTCTTGTTTTTCACATTCGCGGTGCAAAGTACAGAAGGTGGTGGAGCTCCGACCAGGAGGGCATTACTGGGAGACTTTGTGCTCTGTGGCACTGGTTACTGCTATATTAGTGTGTATGGTCCCCAGTTAAGGCATGAGAGAGGGAAGATCAAAGGCTCCCTTCCTCTGGACTGCATGATGTTTGTTGTTTTGGGGGAGATTTTAATTGTGTCAGTCGGCCTGAGGACCGCTGGTCCCATTTTTCCCAACCGTCAGAGGAAACATTTTTACAATGAGCACTACCTGGCACAGGTCTGTAGTGAGGTCAGCTTAGAGGAGCTCACTCCAGCCACAGAGGGGTTCACCTTTCTGTGGGGACAGACCAGGACTCGCATTGACCGGATTTATGCTTAGCTTTTGTGTCTTTAGCATGTTGCTTCTCAGATTCTTTCTGGCCTGACTTGTTACACTTTGACACTTAACAGGCCAGAGTTTGTGCACCTTCCTATTATCCTCACTAGGATTTGATTTCCAAATTTTGAGGAATGACTTTTTGCCTCTAACAGCCTCCATTCCTTGTGTTTACCTAGAGTGGCGTTCTGCTGGTCCTCCTATTGTCGTTTCTGATTTAGGGCAAACATTTCATCTGAGCCTCTAATTGCAGTGTTTTTAAAACGGTCTGCATGCTGCTTGCAGGCACCTAACACTTGTGACAGCAGCTCCTTTTAATTCCATCTAACCATCTGTACTTATGCTGATAGGTTGACTTTAGGTCTTTAACTTTGATTGGTAGCTGAGAAGCTGGTAAATGGACAGAACCCGTTCGACAAACCTCTTCATTTCCTTGTTATTTTCCTGACTTCTTCATTCATCGCCTTTTCCTTATTTCCTGGCTGAGGCGGCAGCCTGCCAGGGAGCTCCCGGCACCTCTGGCTGCCTGGGCTGAAGGCAAAGAGGCTGGGCCTGGGGGTGAGGGCCTCCTGTCCCGGAATGAGGCCGCAGTGCTTCTGGTCCCCTTTTCCCACCCACACCGGCAGGCGGCGGCTGGGAGAACACGAGGAGGCTCTCGGGATGCTAGGCAGCGCTGTGTGGCTGTCAGGGGAAAGAGCGAGGCTCCCGACTCGACCTGCCATTGACTCGCGTGGCTCTGTGCGCCGTCAGCCGGGCGGGCCAGGCTGCGGATGTGACTCAGGCTTGGGCAGCATGGCCGCGCTTTCCTGACGAGGCATGAGGCAGGCCAAGGGCTTTGCACAGCCTACAGGGAAGTGGGAGGGAGGCATCTTTGAGCCGGCATGTCTCGTCCGCTTCTCCCTTGCCGCTTGGGTGGAGGCGGGAGGGAGCGAAACGTTCCCGGCTGAAGGTTTTGCGCTCGGCTTTGAGGATTAAGCCCGAGCCTCCAGCACGGCTGCTGGGAGATGGGCTTTTTGCAGCGCAGCCCCCACACTCTTCCAGCCAGCAGGTGAACCCACTGTGTCCAGAGGGAGCCTTCGAGGCGGCAAAAGGGGAACATCACGGCTCCCAGCAGACCTTGAGGAGCCCAAGAGGAGCCTTCAGTGGCATCCCTGGGGGAGCATAACCCCCCCTTTCCATTAACAGCTGAACTCACTGACCCATGATACCACAGAGACACCTACCAGCAGCTGTTTGCCAGGGCCGCTGCCCAGCACCCTGCAGCGCTTCCTGCCAGTGCCAGAGCTCGCAAGGCGCTAGCCTGGAGCCAGGGCCGCTAGGTGCTGCTGAAGAAAAGCCAGCAGAGGGACACAGCGTCCGTGTGCTGTGCCCATAACACAGAGGTGGATTAATCAAAACCCTCTTCTGCCAGCACCAGGCCTCCTTCTTCTCCTACACTGGGCCTGCAAGCGAGGGGGCAGCTGGCACAGCGCCAAGAGTCTAACCTGTGAGGCAGGAGGCGGCTGATGCCCGCAGCCTGCTGGGGAGCTCCCAGAAGTTATTAAGGGACAGAGACTCCTCAATGCCCCTTAGTAACAAGGGTTTGGGGTTCACCGAGGCCAGTAAGGGGTCACTATGTCGGCCTATAACCCTGGGTGTCAGGTCACTGTGCAGCTTTGATCTAGAGCTCAGATCCAACAACCGACCAGCAGCCCACAACCTCTCCCTGGGTCTGCCCCACCTGGTTACTCCTTACAGGGCTGACCTTACCCCCCTTCCAGCCTGGATTTCGCCCCCTAATCATCCTACTGCCACTCAGAGCCACAGACGTGGAGGTGCTGAAGGAGGGAGGGGTGACTCTAGGGTGGGGTTCTTCTCTAAAGATGGCTGGTAGAAAGGTGGTGCTCAGCTCTGTCAGTCACCTGCCTAGTTGCCTCGCTGCCAGGGGATGCAGACATTTCTGTAAGGTGCAGAAAGGGGTATTTGGCTTCCAAGCGAATGTGAGGAATGTGCATTTATGAGAGGAATTTCTGTCCTTCCAGTTGTACATCAGAGCCCCAGTGGCCTAATGGATAAGGCATTGCCTCCTAAGCCAGAGATTGTGGGTTCAAGTCCCACCTGGGTAAAAACCTCCTTTATTCTTGTATACTGCAAAGAAACCTTGGTCTTATTTTCACCAAGGACGCTGGGAGATGTTTGAACACAAAGTGCTGGATCTGGGAACACTCCCCCAGAAATGCATCTTTCACGCAATAAATGCTTCTAAACCCCTCAGTAGCAAACAGTTAAATACTAGTGTTTGTCTGAGAATAGAGTGAAGGGAGTGTTTGTTTCTCCGACACGTCCATGAGTGAAACAGACAGGAAGAGCAAGGCCGTTCTGAAAGAGAATGGATCTGTCTGGAGACAAAGCAGACCCTGAGAATGAGCAACAGTGTGAAAAGAAGAGTTCAAATGTGTGTTAGGTTGGTCTGCCAAATTAAAGAAAATCCCAATGCCCTTAGCATGATGCAGACACTGGCTGTTTCTGATCTTTTACTGAGAATTCATTGAGAAATATTTTCCTTAATTATATTATGGAATATTGGGTGGGCTAGGAAGGCACCATTCTTCCTGCTTTCAGCCTTCCAGACTCTCATGGCTACATGGCCTGGGGCCAATGCGCCCCTTCCAGTCAGCTGCTAGAGCAGACAACAGCAACACAGACAGGGATGGCAGCAGGGCAGACTGGAGCTCCAGGAAGACGGTGGGACCAGGTCTCATCAACGGGGAGGTGGCCACCCCAGCATGCACAAGGCTGAGCCAGCAAGTGTGGTGTGCGCTGCAGCCTGCCCCTACTCACTTTTGCAACTGTGTTGCCCTGAGGACACTCATATGTCTGGGTGGTATCAGCTCCCTGGATGGGCTCACAGAGCAGCTGAGCCTCGCTTGGCAGAGCCTGGCCAGACCCCCAGGAAGGGGAGGACATGCACTCAGGCCCTGTAATGGGTGATGCCAGGGTGGCACCTCCTGCTGTTTGTCTCAGGGATTAGCTCGCTCAGCCAGTGTTCCCTCTCCTGGTGGTGCCTTGTCCATCACTGTCACTGCTTGCAGACCTGCCTCAGTCCAAGTACTGCAGCATCCTCTTTATGACTCGGCCATCCGGCCGTGCCATGATCTGTGCTCCTCCCTTCCAGGTGACGTAGGTGGGTGTGCGGTGAAGTGTCTCCCAATCCAGCCATTTCCCCAGTGGTGAGTGGCTGGGATCCAGGCCCACACTACTCTGGGTCCAGCCCAGGGATCCTGTAGATAACAGCTTCTGCTTCCTCTCCTTAACTTCCTCCACCAGTGCCACTTCAATTCCCGGGGCCGGCTGCTTCCCGCAGCCCCAGCTACGTTCTTCCCCTCTCAGGGTCTCAAGCCTGCAACTCCCAGCAACCAGCCAGGAGCTCTCTCTAGCTTCCCCTGGTCCCTGCCAGCCGCTGCCCTGCCAGAGGAGCTGTGACCCTACACCCCATATTCTTCATAGAGAATATTGTTATGATATGCATATGGCACAGCTAAGATGTGTTTTATGCAAGATGGGCCATGTGAGATATCACTGGAAAGGTTGGACTGTCCTTGAACTCAAGATTTAGGCGCACTAAGTCCAGAGTCAACATGGTTGTCCTTGGGTTCAGGATTGCGTGAGTGAGTCAATATGGCCACCCTTTGGTCCAGGGCTGCAAGGCCTAATGGCCAGATCAGGGGGCCGCTTCAAAACAGGGATAGTGGCTGGATTAAGGGGAACTGGGCCCACTTGACTCCACCGGGTCCCAGCCCAAGGCCCTCTCAAGTTGAGTGCGCTCGTTACCCAGCCAGCCAGGATCCTACCGCAACATGCTGACCTTACACGGGTACGAGATACCAGTCACTCTGCCTCCCTGGGCCACCTACTACCTTGTTTTCTGAACCTGTCGTCCATCTATCATCACGGTCTCCGGGGTCCCTGGCACTGGCAGCTCCATAGAACTTTTACTCCCACCAATTGACTGTAGGTAGCAAGTCTCCGGTCTGGTACCTGGGATCTCTGGTCCGGTAGTCAGGGGCTGTAGCGGCTCCTGGCCTGGAGCCTCCACCAAGCATGTGTTTTCCTCAATGGCCAGCCCAGACTGAGCTGAGCTGTTCTCCTTTATACTGACACAGCAGCTGGAGCAAGCCCAGCAGGGTCTGAGGGGAGGGACTTGCTCCAGCCATAGTGTGGAATTAACCCTTTCTTGCCTAGTGCGGGGTATGCACACCCCATCATGCACTGTAATATTTGATCTGATTAGTTGACCCCTCCCATGCATTGCTGAAGTGCTGGAGGCACAGAGGCTTCTTCTGGGTCTCCTTTCTCCTGGCACTGAAATGGAAATGGTTCTTTCACTTGCATGGTGGGCAAGAAGTAGGACTTTCTGCAAGGGTCATTAACAGCCAGTCAGGCTGAATTGGTTTTTTTCATTTCAGCAAAAAATTTCAGCCTTTTCAGCCTGTTTGGCGCCACAAGCCTAGGAGGAGAATTAGAGCGGGGGCAGCGTGCTCGGGGAGGATAAGGAGCAGAGGGGAGCTGGGGTGGGGAGGTACTGCATGGCTTCCCAATGGGGGAGCTGCAGTGGTGGGGGGCGCCTGAGGNCTATTATCCTCACTAGGATTTGATTTCCAAATTTTGAGGAATGACTTTTTGCCTCTAACAGCCTCCACTACTTGGCTGTTTACCTAGAGTGGCGTTTTGCTGGTCATCCTATTGTCATTTCTGATTTAGGGCAAACATTTCATCTGAGCCTCTAATTGCAGTGTTTTTAAACGGTCTGCATGCTGCTTGTAGGCACCTAACACTTGTGACAGCTGCTCCTTTTAATTTCCATCTAACCTTCTGTACTTATGCTGATAAGTTGACTTTAGGTCTTTAACTTTGATTGGTAGCTGAGAAGCTGATAAATTGGACAGAAACCCGTTCGAGAAACCTCTTCATTTCCTTGTTATTTCCTGACTTCTTCATTCATCGCCTTTTCCTTATTTCCTGGCTGAGGCGGTGGTGTGCCAGGGAGCTCTCCGGCACCTCTGGCTGCCTGGGCTGAAGACAAGAGGCAGGCCTGGGCGTTGCGAGGGCCTCCTGTCCCAGAATGAGGCCGCACTGCTTCCTCGTCCCCTCTTCCCACCCACACCGGCAGGCAGCTGCTGCGGGACAACACGAGGGAAACTCTCAGGACGCCAGGCAGTGCTGTGTGTGTGGCTGTCAGGGGAAAGAGCCGAGGCTCCCGACTTGACCTACCATTGATTCGCGTGGCTCTGTGTGCCCTCAGCCGGGGCGGGCCAGGCTGCGGATGTGACTCAGGCTTGGGCAGCTTTGCACAGCCTACAGGGAAGTGGGAGGGAGGCGTCTTTGAGCTGGCATGTCTCGTCCGCTTCTCCCTTGCCACTTGGGCGGAGGCGGGAGGGAGCGAAACGTTCTCAGCTGAAGGTTTTGTGCTCGGCTTTGAGGATTAAGCCCGAGCCTCCTGCACAGCTGCTGGGAGATGGGCTTTTGCAGTGCAGCCCCGACACTCTTCCAGCCTGCAGGTGAACCCACTGTGTCCAGGAGGGAGCCTTCGAAGCGGCAAAAGGGGAACATCACGGCTCCCAGCAGACCTTGAGGAGCCCAAGAGTAGCCTTCAGTGGCATCCCTGGGGGAGCATAACCCCCCTCCTTTCCATTAACAGCTGAACTCACTGACCCATGATACCACAGAGACACCTTCCAGCAGCTGGTTTGCCAGGGCCGCTGCCCGGCACCCTGCAGCGCTTCCTGCCAGTGCCAGAGCTCGCAAGGCGCTAGCCTGGAGCCAGGGCCGCTAGGTGCTGCTGAAGAAAAGCCAGCAGAGGGACACACCGTCCGTGTGCTGTGCCCATAACACAGAGGTGGATTAATCAAAACCCTCTTCTGCCAGCACCAGGCCTCCTCCTTCTCACACTGGGCCTTCAAGTGAGGGGGCATCTGGCACAGAGCTAAGAGTCTAACCTGTGTGGCAGGAGGCGGCTGACGCCCGCAGCAAAGCTCCCAGAAGTCATTAAGGGACAGAGACTCCTCAATGCCCTTAGTAACAAGGGTTTGGGGTTCATCAAGGCCAGTAAGGGGGTCACTATGTTGGCCTTATAACCCTAGGTGTCAGGTCACTGTGCAGCTTTGATCCAGAGCTCAGCAGCTCAGCAACAACCGACCAGCAGCCCACAACCTCTCCCTAGGTCTGCCCCACCTGGTTACTCCTTACAGGACGACCTTACCCCCCTTCCAGCCTGGATTCACCGCTTAATCATCCTACCTCCACTCAGAGCCACAGATGTGGAGGTGCTGAAGGAGGGAGGGGTGACTCTAGGATGGGGTTCTTCTCTATAGATGGCTGGCAGAAAGGTGGTGCTCAGTTCTGTCAGTCACCTGCCTAGTTGCCTCGCTGCCAGGGGATGCAGACATTTCTGTAAGGTGCAGAAAGCAGGTATTTGGCTTCCAAGCGAATGTGAGGAATGTGCATTTATGAGAGGAATTTCTATCATTCCAGTTGTATATCAGTGGCCTAATGGATAAGGCACTACTTTCCTGAACTAAAGATTGTGGGTTCAAGTCCCACCTGTGGTAAAAACCTTCTTTATTCTTGTATACTGCAAAGGAACCTTGGTCTTATTTTCACCAAGGACGCTGGGAGATGTTTGAACACAAAGTGCTGGATCTTGGGAACACTCCCCCAGAAATGGTATCTTTTACACAATAAATGCTTCCAAACCCCTCAGTAGCAAACAGTTAATACTAGCGTTAATCTGAGAATAGAGTGAAGGGGAGTGTTTACTCCGATACCTCAGTGAGTGAAACAGACAGGAAGAGCAAGGCTGTTCTGAAAGAGAATGGATCTGTCTGGAGACAAAGCAGACCCTGAGAACGAGCAACAGTGTGAAAAGAAGAGGTTCAAATATGTGTTAGGTTGGTCTGCCAAATTTCAAGAAAATCCCAGTGCCCTTAGCATGATGCAGACACTGGCTATTTCTCATCTTTTACTGAGAATTCATTGAGAAATATTTTCCTTAATTATATCATGGAATATTGGGTGGACTAGGAAGGCACCATTCTTCCTGCTTACAGCCTTCCAGACCTCATGGCTACATGGCCTGGGGCCAAGGCACCCCTTCCAGTCAGCTGCTAGAGCAGACAACAGCAACACAGACAGGGATGGCAGCAGGGCAGACTGGAGCTCTAGGAAGACCGTGGGACCAGGTCTTATCAACGGGGAAGTGATCACCACCAGCATGCACAGGCCTGAGCCAGCAAGGTGGTGTGCGCTGCAGCCTGCCCCTACCTCACTTTGCAACTGTGTTGCCCTGAGGACACTCATATGTCTGGGTGGTATCAGCTCCTGGATGGGCTCACAGAGCAGCTGAGCCTCGCTTGGCAGAGCCTGGCCAGACCCCAGGAAGGGGAGGACATGCACTCAGGCCCTGTAATGGTGATGCCAGGGTGGACTTCCTGCTGTTGTCTAGGATTAGCATCGCTCATTGCCCAGTGTTCCCTCTCCTGGTGGTGCCTTGTCCATCACTGTCACTGCTTGCAGACCTGCCTCAGTCCAAGTACTGCAGCATCCTCTTTATGACTCGGCCATCCAGCCGTGCCATGATCTGTGCTTCCCCTTCCAGGGTGACGTAGGTGGGCGTGTAGTGAAGTGTCTCCCAATCCAGCCATTTCCCCAGTGGTGAGTGGCTGGGATCCAGGCCAACACTACTCTGGGTCCCAGCCTAGGGATCCTGTAGATAACAGCTTCTGCTTCGTCTCCTTAACTTCCTCCACCAGTGCTGCTTCAATTCCCGGGGCCGCTTCCCCGCAGCCCCAGCACGTTTTTCACCCTCTTCTCAGGGTCTCAAGCCTGCAAGTCCCAGCAAACAGCCAGGAGCTCTCTCTAGCTTCCCCTGGTCCCTGCCAGCCGCTGCCCTGCCAAAGGAGCTATGACCCTACACCCCATATTCTTCATAGAGAATATTGTTATGATATGCATATGGCACAGCTAAGATGTGTTTTATGCAAGATGGGCCATGTGAGATATCACTGGAAAGGTTAGACTGCCCTTGAACTCAAGATTTAGGCGCACTAAGTCCAGAGTCAACATGGCTGTCCTTGGGTTCAGGATTGCGTCAATGAGTCAATATGGCCACCCTTTGGTCCAGGGCTGCAAGGCCTAATGGCCAGATCAGGGGACCGCTTCAAAACGAGGATAGTAGCTGGATTAAGGGGAACTGGGCCTACTTGACTCCATCGGGTCCCAGCCCGAGGCCCTCTCAAGTTGAGTGCGCTCATTACCCAGCCAGCCAGGATCCTACCGCAACATGCTGACCTTACATGGGTACGAGATACCACTCACTCTGCCTCCTTGGGCCATTTCCTATCTTGTTTCCTGAAGCTGTCGTCCATCTATCATCAGGGTCTCTGGGTTCCCTGGCACTGGCAGCTCCATAGAACTTTGACTCCCACCAATTGACCATAGGTAGCAAGTCTCCGGTCTGGTACCTGGGATCTCTGGTCCCGCAGTCAGGGGCTGTAGCGGCTCCTGGCCTGGAGCCTCCACCTAGCGTGCGTCTTTCTCAATGGCCAGCCCAGACTGAGCTGAGCTGTTCTCCTTTATCCTGACACAGCAGCTGGAGCACGTCCAGCAGGGTCTGAGGGGTGGGACTTGCTCCAGTCATAGTGTGGAATTAACCCTTTCTTGCTTAGTGCGGGGTATGCACACTCCATCATGGAGTGTAACAATTTTTAATTTGCAAACTGGACACCATTAAATTAGGCTTGAATAAAGACTGGGAGTGGATGGGTCATTACACAAAGTCAAACTATTTCCCCATGTTTATTTGTCCCCCTACTGTTACTCACACCTTC